>NW_027506627.1:0-51808 GCF_021521415.1 Bidens hawaiensis
GGGGAATCGATAGCATTTGATGAGGAGGGTTGACAATTTATCGATCAGCTGTCTTTGCAATAGGTTTTCTTCCTCATCAAGGATCATCTTCGTAGCAACTCTCTCTTCTTCTTCAGCAATATCCAAATACGTATGTAAAAAGACTTAAAAAGTTTAACATAGTCGAAAACTCAGCAGGTCCGTTGCTTGGTTTTGGCGGTTGGTAACTAGTGATATCGGTGTTACACACCACCTCAACCTTGCTGGTCGATGTGTTAAAAACACGTCTGTTGGGAGTCCCAACAACATAACCGACTAAGATTCCTTCATCGGCTACTTCACCAAATTTAGAATTTGTCTTTAAAATCAAACAAGGGGACCCGAATGGTTCAAGACCACTCCAAGTTGGGGCTTTCTCCCATGCATAAGCTCATAACACGTTTTACCAAGTCTTTTAACAGTTAAGACTCTATTCAGAACATAACAGGCTGTAGCAACAGCTTCAGCCCAAAACACCACAGGAGCTTTGAATCAGCCAGCATTGTTCTGGCTCCTTCAATTAATGTTCTGTTCTTCCTTTCAGCCACTCCATTCTGTTGCGGTGTATACGGAGCGCTGTATTGGTGTTCAATCCCTCTCTGAAGGCAGAAGATCTCCATCTCAAAATTCTTGAACTCCGTTCCATTGTCACTCCTATGAACTTAACCCTTTTATCCATAACGTTCTCAACTTTGGTAATCAAATTCTTCACCATCTGAGCCGTTTCGTCTTTTGATTTCAGGAAATATACCCCACGAATATCGTGAATAGTCATCAGTGTCACCAAGCAATAAGAAGTACCTCCTAGACTTTTTGCAATTCACGGGACCGAAGAGATCCAGTGAAGCATTTCTAGAGTACTGGCAATTGAATTGACTTTCTTGGTGAGATGGGATTTCTTGTGCTGCTTTCCCTTCCTGCACGCTATACATTTATCTTCAAAATTGAAATTCTTCAAGGGAACGCCCAGCACAAGTCCATTCCTGACAATGTGGTTCATCTTCCGAAGATGAATGTGTCACATTCTCCTATGCCACAATTCGGACTCCGATTCGCTCGCTTTTGTCATAAGGCATGATTCTTCCGTGGCCATTTCAGTCGACCTCATATCCATAACATATGTATTCCTCTCACGTGGAGCCTTCATCACAATCCACTACTCTGGTATCTGAAAACCAGGTTGCAACACAATCGCCTCATTCTTTGTAAAATGAGCGGTGTACTCCTTATCACAGATCTGCGACACACTCAGCAGATTGTGCTTCAATTCTTCCACAAAGTTAACTTTCCTCCAATGTCATCTTTCCGTTCGACACCGTTCCCATTCCTGTAATATTGCCACCACTTTCACCGGCAAAGCTCACTCTCCCTCCTTGAACAGGTTTCAAATCGTGTAACAAGTATTTGTTACCCGTCATGTGCCGGGAACAGCCGCTATCTACAACCCAAAGATTGTTGGCAGCCCTGTTCAACTGTTCCTGCACAATAAAGCAAAAGATTAGAATTTAGGGACCCAAGACCAATTGGTCTTGGATCTATACATCCCAAACTTTGGCTTTCCAAAGTTAGTATCTCGATAATTCCTGTAAGTCCTATTAGGATACATCCTTGAAGATTGATTGTGAGGCCTTCCAAACCTTTGTGAATTGAAAGAATTATATCTTGTGGCTTGGTTATTAGCAGTGTAAAACTGAGATTTGTTTATATGAAAACCTGAATTAGTCACATTTTTGAATTTTAAATGGTTTTCATTTTTAGCAGAGTGATAATTACTATTAGGCTTATTCTCAGTTTTAGTAGGCCTTACACCTCTGAATCGCTGCTTCAGAGGGCAATCTGCAACTAGGTGCCCTAATTGATTACACCTAAAACAACACCTATGCTCAACTTTTTTATCAACCGGTGTTTTAGATGTCGAGGCTTTATTACCCCGCCCATTCGTCTCACATATGGTGGGACGTCGGGTTTAGTGGAGTACTCTTTTTATTCGTCTTATCTTTCTCTCCACCATTGGGTAATATCACCTCCTCTTTTGTCTTACCAGACTCGGATGACTTATCCGAATCCGATGAGACTGGACTTGGATCAGAAATTTTAACACTTGAAACAGGCGAACTTGTTTCGCCTCCACTAACATTTGGTTCTTTACAAGTTACTTTAACAGGTACTGTCTGAGCAACCTCAAAGTCAACAGATTTCTGAACACTAGGGTTAAAAGTGTAATTGTGATTATAAGGTGGTGGAACCTCATGATAACCGATTCCTCCTCTCTTTAGCAGAGGAACCCTTGATCACTAACAAGGTGATCAAGAATAGCAGAGGAATTTCTGAACTGCTCTAGTTTTCTATTCAGTTCCACCACTTTTACCTGGTGATCAGCAATCTGTTTTTCTCTATCAGCAATTAGTTTGGTTTTTTCTCCAAAACTTCATAGCTTAAATCAATCACTTCAATTTTTTCAGCAAGTTTTGTTTTTAGACTTTTAACATCTTTTTTCACAAGCTTTTATTTTGACTTTATAGCTATTTTCTCTTGCTTTTGTAAAATGATGATCTTCTTTTAGGGTTTTAAATTCAGCATCCCAACCTAACATACTGATCGGTTATAGTTGCTAATTGCTCAGACAAGTTTTCACATTTAGAGCATGTAGGTTTAGAACATACCTCGGAGAGCTGGTCATTAACGTCTGCCATAAGAGCTTTTCTTCTCCGGTAACCTTCTCATTTTCTTCAGTTTCAACCTTCGCCAAATTTGCCTGCTCAAAAGTTTCTTTAGAAAGCAGGTTCCAGTTGTATTCACCATCTTCTCTGGACATCATTGCGCTATAATCTTTAGAACCCCCACTTTGATGTGTAGACCTGCCCTGACTTCGTTCCACACGCTCATTCCTGCATTCCTTAGCAAAGTGACCGTTTTGCTGACAATTGTAGCATCTCACCTTTGTCTTGTCAAACCCTGGCTTTCCACCGACAAACTTTCTCCCGGTCTTTCTCATAAACCGCTTCACTCTTCTTTACAATCATGGCCATCTGCCATTGCAGATCCATTTCCTCCAGATCATCAGCATCAATCTGGTCATAGTCTTCATCCAACATAGCTGGATCAACAACCTTCCCTTGAATGTAGTTCTCATAGGAAGCAATAAAAAAAGCATAGAGACCAAAACTGCTCTTTCAGCAGACTTGACACTCATAGGCATCTTGGAGTAGTTGTTGCTGGGAGTACTTGGAGAGCAACTACTCTTGCTTACCTGGGGTTGAGAACCACTCGATCCACCTGCTACATAGCAAACATCACCATTTGTGTTGACTGACACATGACCCTCATGTGATGAGTTTGCACCCGACTCTCCCTTCGAGTAGTAGGCAGCAGATTCAGTCTTCGATCCTGACCTATTGTTGACTTTAGCTCCATACATACCTGGATCTTGAACCTGATCAATAGGTGTCTCTTTTCTGACCATGTTAAGCTCAAAGGTTCTGAGCTTGTTGACTGCCGTTTCTAGATCATATGTAGGAAAGTCTTTGTCTTCCCTCATCAGCACAGTGTACATCTCCATTTTGGTGGGAGAGCATCTAGAAGCTTCTCAACTATTTCTTCTTCTCGGTAGGAAATTGAATAGTTGCTCAATTCAGTCATCAGATGGTAATATCGAGTGATAATATCATCTAAAGATTCATTCTTCAAATACTTGAAGACTGAGAACTGGGTTTTGAGCAATTTTATCTTTGAAGCACGGATTCCTACATTCCCTTCAAATCTGTTCTCAAGAGCTTCTCAAAGCTCTCTTGCTGACGTGTACTTTCTAAACGTATGAAGGATCTCTTGTGGAAGAGCCATAGTAATAGCAGCATGAGCCTTGCTCTCGGCCTCATACATCTTTTTCTCTTCTTCTTCCATTTTGCTATACTTTTTGATTTGATCACTACCTTCATACTCCATAACTGGTGGAATATAACCATCCTGGATGCATACCCACATCTTCGCATCCTTGTATTTGACGTATTGTATGAACCGATCCTTCCATGCGACGAAATCGGTTCTCTTCAGCAACCTTGGAGCCTTAGTAGCTGACCCTGCTTCAACTTCCATCTTCACTAACTCAGAGATGTTAATCGACGACATCTTTCCCGAAGAGTAAGAAACCCGAAAAAATCAAAAAATTTTCTGAAAAGTACTGTAGGCGAAGTTACGGATAACTTCGCTTAAGCCTTAACTTCGCCGCTGATTAACTTCGCAGAAGATTAACTTCGCTTAAGGTAAGCGAACTTAGGAGGTAGGCGGAGTTGTAGAGAACTTCGCTGAGTTAGGCGAACTTGAGAAGGTAGGCGAAGTTGTGGATAACTTCGCTTAACTTTATATCTTCGCCGAAACCCTACGTATCCTGACGGCAACTTCGCCTGATGAACACGGACGTTTTTGCAGATCTGAAATCTGGATTTTATGAGGTTTTTGACAGTGCAAAGGCTTGAACACGATGGTAGGAGGTAAGATTGACTCAAAAACACAGAAAACATGTCCCGCGAATAGTCGAAACGGGACGATTTCTATACCCGCGTGAATATCCCGAACCACACAATCGAGCAAATGCTCTGATACCAATTGTAGGTTCCCTGAGAGATCGCACGAGATATCTCGATCTACTCAGGTGCGGAATCCCTGCGTAGATCGTTACGAGTATAGAACACGAATCACACGAAACGAACACACGTTATATATTATAACTCAAACACGTGATGTAGTGTCACTGTTACAGACTCTCGTCCTCACGTTACAATGAACTCGAACAACTGACACGAACTTAAACGACGACTACCAACCAAGCCGTAAGCTAGGTATATAAATACACGACAACTTCGCCTGGCATGTTCAGGCGAAGTTGTCCATAACTTCGTTTGACTAACAAGTTCGCCTGTTAAGCGAACTTGTCAGTAACTTCGCTTAAACATACAAAACATAATTAAACATTACAGACTCGATTACAGACACTAGACTATGAACTACTGACATTATGCACCAACAGACTCCCCCTTGGCAGTAGCTTCATATCTTGATCTTTAAGCACTTGTCTTGTAATCTTCAATCTTGTATCTTCACGCATGTACTCCTTCTCTAACACAAACTGACACAACTCTTTGATACTTCCTCGCTTCGTCTTTCCAAGCAGGAATATAAAAGATTTTCTTCTCATTAAGCACCTTCAGATCAGCTTGCGATAAGTTTACCAAATGCATCGGATCGTAAACTCTTAGGAGCTCTTGTTCATCCTCGTCTTCCATCACCGCCTCTGCTGTCTCACAATCCACATACCACCACTTTAGGTCTTTAAGCACATCCTTGGGCATTAGCTTCATCGGTACTTCTTTAAGGCACCGGATCGGTTTATACTTCATGACCATCCAAGGTTTTCCATCAGCTCTCAAACCTCTATCCTTGTCTTCAACAAGTTTTCCCTTCTGCGGTTTCAACAGCTCAAACTTCTTCTCTTTTATACTCTCTCTCCACACAATTTTCTCAATGACTCTAGCCATATTATCGTCATTTCGATTGATTAACCCCAATCTGGCTAAGTCTTTCACTTCACATTCCGGCAGTGTATTCAACGACCTTAACATTCTTTTAAAATACTGAACGCCGTCATACCGTTTAATCACAAAGAGCTTCAACTGCTCATCATAGATCCAGCAAATAATCCCTTTCTTCGCTTCAGCATAGCCTTTAATATTGTAACTCTTCTTAAACATTGTAGGGACCGCTGGTTTCTTCGTTTTGACGAACCACTGAGCATAGCCTTCCTTCCACCTAGGCTGCTCTTCCCATTCAGTCTCATAATTTTCCATCTCATTATCCATATCGGCTTTCTCAATATCTGGGATCTCGTGTTCAACATTTTCTTCTACTATTTCACCTTCTTCAACATCTTCTTCAATCACAATCTGTGCGCCAATCTTCTCAATCTCCTCAATAGGCAGCACATCATCATCAAACATCACATCATCATCTAGCATATCATCATCTAATTCTTTCAAAGCATCAATCACATCATCTTCATCATCAACCATCACCACCACCAACTGCACCTGCAGACTCCCCCTGAGCTGTGGAAGTCCCAAGAGCTTGAGTAGTTCTTGGCAACTCACCACCTGCACCTTTCGATGCATTGGGATCATCGTCTCTATCATTTCTCTTCTTTGTTCTTAACTCGTCGCCTCTACAGCTTGTCTCCCCCTGAGATGCCAAGAACTCCTTCATAGTATCTATAATTCGCCCATGTTCAACCAGGATGGACGACTGTAGTTGATTCTCTGCTACAAGGCGCTGAATAGCCTGGGTCTGGATAAAGTTTATCCTCGATTGCTCTGCCACGACCCGTTCAAGTGTAGCTATTCTCTCCGAGTCTGAGAGGGTTGCATCGAAATCAAACCTTACGTTAGATGTGTCTTGAGTATACTCAGCAGGGATCTCGAATGTAACCGGGACATCAGAAGCAGTTGTGGACGTAACCGCAGGTGGTATCGTGACCGACAACCCTGCAGTTGCAACGACTGTCGACTCTACAAATTGTGCCACCACCTCTGAAGGAGTAAGCGTTGGAGGTGGTAAAGACACAATCTCCGGAGTCGTCAGCTGGATAGTATTGATTGATGGGATGCCGACAGCTGATGTAGCCACCACGGGAACTTCCGCGGCGCTTAAACTTGTAACCTGTACAGATGTAGGAACAATCGACATACCTGACAGTGCGGATGGAGCGAAACATACAACTCTTGAAGTCTCTCCAGCTCGCCTGATGAACACGGACGTTTTTAAATTTGTTAATTATTAGACGAACTTAAAGATGAAGCGAAGTTGTCCCCAACTTCGCCCCAACTTTAACTTCGCCTATACAGATTTTATCACAACTTCGCACATGGTAACAAGCGAACTTGTGGTACGCCTTTACGTTTATCTAACTTGGTTCGTTTGTTGCAGATATGGCTGCAGTAGCAGGTGCTGGAGGTGACGATGGAAATAATCAGAGGCAATTTTTCCCGGGTCATAACATGTTTATCACCTTAGACCCGGAAGCGAGCGGTGTTGAGGATTACCGCGAGATAATCACATTCCTCATTCGCTCGAGGATATTCCACGCTATCACTACGACTCTGCCGATATCCTTACCCAATATCGAGGATTTCTGGCAGACTGTGGAATACGATTGCCGCGTTGAGCCCCCGGTTATGCGAGCAACCGTCAACAATTAAGAGGTTCAGTTCTCATCTGAACAAATACGGGTGGCTTTACGATTCGGTGAGGAGACTAGGGATGACCCCACAGAGTTTGTGGCTTCGTTCCGTGATGGAGCGTTTCTCCGAATGGGCTATTCTGGTCCATTAGGTGATACTCAGAGGAGGAAGGGTTTCCTACTCGATCAGTGGCGCTTCCTCATGCACGTAATGATTGTATTCATGTCAGGGAGGAATGCGGGTACTGACGGTATGGGTGCGACCATGCAGTCCGCAATGACTGCTCTGACCTATAACAAACGTTATAGCTTCAGTCAGATGGTCTTTTATGAGATCGACAGACAGAGGAGAGCGATGGCCCGTGAGAGGTTCATCATGTATACAAGATTCATTCAGATGATCTTGAATCATGTTGCTCCCACGTTGCCTCAACGACGTCCAATACGATACGTGGAGAATGTGAGCAAACGTATCTTCGCTCAATGCCGCACATCCAGTGCGAGGAGCAAGCCTGAACTGCGTCCAAGGCATACTCCACTCTTTGGGTACTTAATAAACCCGGGGTATGTGCCAGCTCGTGAGGATGAGTTCAGAGACCCTCAACCACGACAGGTAGGAGCACCTCGAGATGTACCTGCTGTGCCTGTTGTGTCGGCTGAGGAGGATGTAGACCTTGATGCTGCATTTGGCGGCCAAGGATTCTTCGACATGGACCGATTTGATCCGCAAGAAGAGGTGCAGGTCTCTGCTGCACAGGTTCGGGAAGTGAATGTTACTAGAGCAGCTACGAGGGGGAGACAAGCTGTAGAGGCGACGAGTTAAGGACAAAGAAGAGAAATGATAGAGACGATGATCCCAATGCATCGAAAGGTGCAGGTGGTGAGTTGTCAAGAACTACTCAAGCTCTTGGGACTTTCACAGCTCAGGGGGAGTCTGCAGGTGCAGTTGGTGGTGGTGATGGTTGATGATGAAGATGATGTGATTGATGCTTTGAAAGAATTAGATGATGATATGCTAGATGATGATGTGATGTTTGATGATGATGTGCTGCCTATTGAGGAGATTGAGAAGATTGGCGCACAGATTGTGATTGAAGAAGATGTTGAAGAAGGTGAAATAGTAGAAGAAAATGTTGAACACGAGATCCCAGATATTGAGAAAGCCGATATGGGTAATGAGATGGAAAATTATGAGACTGAATGGGAAGAGCAGCCTAGGTGGAAGGAAGGCTATGCTCAGTGGTTCGTCAAAACGAAGAAACCAGCGGTCCCTACAATGTTTAAGAAGAGTTACAATATTAAAGGCTATGCTGAAGCGAAGAAAGGGATTATTTGCTGGATCTATGATGAGCAGTTGAAGCTCTTTGTGATTAAACGGTATGACGGCGTTCAGTATTTTAAAAGAATGTTAAGGTCGTTGAATACACTGCCGGAATGTGAAGTGAAAGACTTAGCCAGATTGGGGTTAATCAATCGAAATGACGATAATATGGCTAGAGTCATTGAGAAAATTGTGTGGAGAGAGAGTATAAAAGAGAAGAAGTTTGAGCTGTTGAAACCGCAGAAGGGAAAACTTGTTGAAGACAAGGATAGAGGTTTGAGAGCTGATGGAAAACCTTGGATGGTCATGAAGTATAAACCGATCCGGTGCCTTAAAGAAGTACCGATGAAGCTAATGCCCAAGGATGTGCTTAAAGACCTAAAGTGGTGGTATGTGGATTGTGAGACAGCAGAGGCGGTGATGGAAGACGAGGATGAACAAGAGCTCCTAAGAGTTTACGATCCGATGCATTTGGTAAACTTATCGCAAGCTGATCTGAAGGTGCTTAATGAGAAGAAAATCTTTTATATTCCTGCTTGGAAAGACGAAGCGAGGAAGTATCAAAGAGTTGTGTCAGTTTGTGTTAGAGAAGGAGTACATGCGTGAAGATACAAGATTGAAGATTACAAGACAAGTGTTTAAAGATCAAGATATGAAGCTACTGCCAAGGGGGAGTCTGTTGGTGCATAATGTTAGTAGTTCATAGTCTAGTGTCTGTAATCGAGTCTGTAATGTTTAATTATGTTTTGTATGTTTAAGCGAAGTTACTGACAAGTTCGCTTAACAGGCGAACTTGTTAGTCAAGCGAAGTTATGGACAACTTCGCCTGAACATGCCAGGCGAAGTTGTCGTGTATTTATATACCTAGCTTACGGCTTGGTTGGTAGTCGTCGTTTAAGTTCGTGTCAGTTGTTCGAGTTCATTGTAACGTGAGGACGAGAGTCTGTAACAGTGATACTACATCACGTGTTTGAGTTATAATATATAACGTGTGTTCGTGTGATTCGTGTTCTATACTCGTAATGATCTACGCAGGGATTCGGCACCTGAGTAGACCGAGATATCTCGTGCGATCCGTCAGGGTACAATTTCTAGTCCGGATGCAACAAATGAACTTTTACAATCATTCTCAATTATCTTCCAATCAAGTTGTGCCACGCGTCTAACTTCTTGGCCAGCCTTCAGCTTCTTTTGAACCAAGTATGGACTTGTAAGCTCTCCATTGCATGTTGGTTAAGGAAAATAGGTGTAGGTTCAATGTCATTAGTTGGACTGAATGGTTGCACTGCACGGATGTCATCGAGACCAAGAACAGCATCAGCATGTTCATGAGTCAAAACAATCTGCATTTGAACAATCACTAGTTATCTATCTGGATGTTAATTAGCAAATGAAAAGAACGTTGGTTAAAAACTAGAATAAAGCAAACACACAATATGAACTAGATACACTCTCAGGGAGATCGAACTTACAGAATCAACATGAGGAATCTTATGATAAGTGAACCAGCGGAGTACTTGCTCCCTAAATGTCTTTCCAACATCAATCATATGTACTTATGTTCTCCAGCACTCGGACAATAATCAATCAGAAGAGATGTATTAAACCTACAAAACATATAATCATAATTCTCTGATGAAATAAGTACGCTAAATATCAGAATAATATCAATAGAAACATATTTAGAAATTTGGAGTAAAATAGGGCCATGATATGCTCAAGTATGCTTTTCACAATCACATTTTCATATGAGAGCTTCAGCAATCATCTTCAGGGTAAACTTTGACTTTTTCAAGTCAAATCTTGCACTCTTAATCAGTCTACGGAGATTTTAAGGGCATTGCCAAAAACTTTTGTAATTGCAGTAATCGGCTAGGAACATATAAAAATCTCTGAAGTTTGTCAATATATTACCATCAACATGTTTCAGTTTGTAATGTGCCCTCTTTAGAGTAATTAGATCTTGTTCTTATTTAAAACTTAAAGCTAATACTTGTAAAACTGAGAGAAAAAAAAATGAGTTCCCCGGTCATCATACTTGTGGTATTGTTGCAAGCTCATCACTGCACTTGGATAAATACAAGCAAAGAGAATACTAGAGTATGCCAGCACAACCAGGTTTTACACAACCTCCAACTGGTTATATTGAAACAAAATTTACAAATCAATAAGTCTAATGGTTAGAAACCTAAAGAAACAAACTAATTCATTTTCTGATTGAATGTTACAGTAATGATTCTAATTTTTATAATCAAAGGGATCTTCTATTGTTCTAATGTACTGCTCCCTCTGTCTCAAAATAGAGAGGCTCGTGTTTAAATACTAAAATTCAAACACTGTACTTCTGATATTCAAAACTGATAAATACGTTATTTGTCCACTAAGTCTGTAACTACTTTGACTGTGAAGTATGCTTCATAATTCAAATGTTCAATCGGGATATCAACCATTGCTTACATCATGAACAGTTCTTATCAAGATAGCAAACGAACAACACTCTCATAGAGTTATATGTATCAATTTTTCCTATCTAACCTAACATTGTTAGCATATTTTTTATTAAAAACCATAGCATTTGTGTCTAGAAGTCAGAAGTCAACTCAAATTTAGGGCACAAATGACAGATAAGACCTATTTACTACATTTATCTACTGCATTCATTCAGAATACACAACAATTTTAAACACACAAACTAATTCATCATAACTTAATCAATTCGCAAACCAACTATACACAATCTAAAGGTTAGAGATCTTATTAAAGGTAGCAGAAGTAACAACATTCTCATAGAGCTGTTATATGTATCATTTTTATTTCCATCTAACCTAACATTTGTGTCTAAAATCAGAAGTTAACTTTAAATTAGGGCACCAATAACCGACCGACGAGTACTAATTACTTACTACATTTATCAAGTTAATCAATACACAATGTAAAGGTAACAACAGATCTACCAAAATGAAACTGTAAACCCTAAGATTTAGCTAATTTTGAACCTAATACCTGTAATTAGGTTACGTTCAGGCGGAATGGAAAGAGACTGGATACAGACTGAACATGGAGGATCAATGCTGAAGAAGCATCGGAATTTGAATATCCGTTCTTCTCCATATAAGCTTAAGCTGCTAATGCTGAAATGAGATGAAACTGGAGATCCGGAATGAGAGTATTGGGTGAACAACCGATCTTATTATTATTATTATTATTATTATTATTATTGAACACGTTAATTTTGTTGATTATTTATGATGATACGAAACAGGTTGGTATTTGACTAAATAAATAAATAAATAAATAAATAAACGTGAGGAACGTTTGTTTATATATTTTCTTAAGTATGATTTTCTTTGATTTGGTTGCTTTTTAAATTGGTATTGCTTTTTAAGGAAAGATTACCTGAATAGCCCTTTTGAAAAGAGGGAAACACAACAATAGCATGTGATATTTCGTTTTCCAAAAATAGTCATCAAAATCCAAGACATTGGGATTTTCCCCGTGAGGTTTCGTGGATCAATCATAAACTGTCATTTGTCAAGCCTTCCCACCTACCATGCGATTTTTCATCTCAAATCTGTCTTAAACGTTACTTTTCACATCAAATCTAACCTGACAAAAATCAGCTGTAACATGATGTTTCAACATGTTTTCGTCTTCAACGTGAGTTTTCAAATTTATGATTTTTAAGTTTTTTTGAAATTCATCTCCAAAGATGAATTTCGTCCTTTTAAAATAAATCATATTCATCATCTTCTTCGTTTTCTTCATCAAACTCCCACCATTTCCTCCGCCACCTAATGCTACTGGACACCACCACCATATCGATACTCTCAAACCAAACCCTCATCACCAACCAAACCCATGTCCCGGCAACCCGACACTACCGCACCCGACGTCGGCTCCTCACCTCACCACCGCACCCAAACATCAATGCCACATATATGCAATTCTTGGTCGAAAACAAGAACCACTATTTCAAACTCGCGATGTCGCCGACGCCATCTCCGGTGGTTACACAGTTATCCTCTCTTTCTTTTGGAACTTAATTTATGAACAAAAATTTAAATTCTCCTCAAAAACATATTTGAAGATGGTTTTGTATAACAAATCCAACTTTGACTACTGATTTGTTCATAAAATCAACGTATTCTGAAAAGGATTAGGTGAATGGGGTGCACATAAAGTATTTCTCCTCAAACTTCGTCTTGACAGTTGAATTTTAATCATAATTCGTCTCTGAAGTTGAAATTCATTTGAAATTCATCTTTGGAGATGAATTTCAAAAAAAACACAAAAATCAACTTTTTTTGAAAACTCACGTTGGAGACGAAAACAGGTTGAAACATTACGTTAAAGTTGGTTTTTATCATGTTAGATTTGATGTGAAAAGTAACGTTTAAGACGGATTTGAGATGAAAACTTACGTGGTAGGTGGGAATGCTTGACACAGCAGATTTTGATTGGTCCACGAAAACTCACGGGGAAAATCCCAATGTCATATGAAAGTTGTATTTCGAGGGCTATTTTTGGAAAACGAAATCTCACGGGCTATTTTTGTGTTTCTCTCTCTTCAAAAGGGTTATTTAGGTAATTTTTCCTTTTTTTAATGTAAAGAAAATATATAATTGCCTAGGTATTTTATACGAGTCGATCTTATGATAAAAAGATCATTGTTAGTTGGCCCAACCTAGTCGTATGAAGTCCTTATCTCTAATTTCAGGGAAAGTCAACCCATCAGAAGGCTCATCGGTGGTAAAACCTGAATGTCATCAGGATCGAACGGGAGATCACAAAGATCACCATCATCCTTCATTTAGCCACATGAATAATATATAAACATGGTTTCTTTATTACTCTATTAGTCACAGAATTTCCTTCATGCATAATAACGCTTCTTTATTCGTAATTATGTTTCTTCATGCGTAATTGCTTTTCCACATCTATAATAAGTGTTTTTCATGCGTAGTTTTTTTATCCATGTCTAATTAGTTTACCTCAATCATTTATATGTACTTTTGTGTATAATTTAGGTTCATAATTACAATTATAGCATCTCATGGATTAATGTACAATAAAGAGACATCGCACGATAAGGGATTATTGTACAATATACTTACTCATACTTTGTATAAATAAATGTTTCATGTTTCTAACTTTTTATTACGCCTCTATTTTACCAAATTAGTATATAACATGTGTCATCGAAAACTCGTTTGAAGGTTTTTGGAATATGATATCTTATCATAAAGAGTAAGATCAAAACCAATACTTAGAACAGTCGTTAATTCGTTTTCACGTAATGTACACTCAATTGAAATGAAGGGTTTGAAACCTCCCCGTAACATTTTCTTTTAATTCCTTGTCTTTTTAAACAAACATCTTTTTAAGTTCTTTTAGCTACTTTTTATATTTCTTTTGAGAGTTTTGAGGTCTTTTTTTGAAAAACAGTCCAATTTTTCTTCTATGGCGTATAAATGCAACAAAATTTTGGCCTCTCGTTCTTTTAGATTTTCGATTACCACAAATATTGCCTAGCAGTTTATGTACTGTCTAAACGGACTATGAATGTTATGAAATAACTTTCATTGTTGAGGAGATTTGTCTTCATTATCATAAAGTTTTTCTAAATACCTTTATATTTTTCATTGTCAATTAATTTTCAAATCTGTAAACACGATAACATACTGATTTAAGTAGTATCTTGACTCAAAAGTCACAAATTGACTCGTCCAGTAATCAAGTCAGGTTCAGGTTTGAGTCAAGGTGAACCTGTTGTAATAAAAAAAATGTCTCAGAGAAAACTGACATGGTACAAAATACACAAAACTATTCAACTGTCATCTCAGAAAGAGGAATACAGGTATTTCGCATAGTCGCTCTACAATAACCGAATCTACAAAAACTTCAATCTAGCTCTAGTAACTTCACCTTTTGAGATTCAAAACACGATGAAAAAGTCAAGCTCGTTTTACCTTTCAAGCCCATAACATTTCTTCAACCGAAGAGTTTTTGGAAATAACTGTTGGGCTTAGATTAACAGGTTTATAGTTGCAATGAGAAAACTAGATTACTCTTGCATCTTGCTGTTTTCAATGTTTGAATCGTCTTCATTAACAGATTCACCAGTGTTCACGCCATTGGTTTCCACTGTCTGCGTATCCTCATTGGTGTTATCCACGATGCTGTGAGTTTCAGTGTCCATTGGTTGTTCGCCACCTGGCAGGTTTTGTAAATCGGTTTCCCTGTCATCTTGCTCAGATGAAACATCTTGAGGATCATTTTGCTCATTTGGGCTTCCTGTTGAAGCGTTATGTCCCGAATGGTCTAAATACTGTTGGCTCATCATTCTTGCCTGATTGGAATACCAAAAACATGTTTAGCACATATGTTACATGTATTATTAACGAATAAAAAAGAAAAAAAAAACTATTTTTACTTATCCACATAATAAAAGGTACCTGATACACCTGATGCATTCTAAAGTTAACAATTCCAGCTATCTCCTCAATGCCACTCACAAAATGTGTGGGCCCCGTGTCGTCAAGAAGGCGATCAGTAATCGGTGCAATTTCATGCAAATTTAAAACAAGTTTGTCAGGCCTCTGAAGTAGACGCTGAAATGTCGGTTGCAGTTCATAACATTGTTCAAACAGCGACCGACGACAAAACACATAAAGTCCCAACCGAGCACGAGACATGGCCACGATTAATCTTCTAACATCACGAAGATGTCCCACAAATCGGGTCCTCACAAGTGACAGTAGAATGAAATCATTCTGTTGACCTTGAAACTTGTCAACTGTCGTCACCTGTAATCAGATCATTAAAACACAAACGTTAGACAAATCAAAACATACATCAAATTTCAAATGTCAGAATAACAACTAACCTTGTTTGGAAGGCCGATAAAATCATAGGGAGCACATCTTCGGTTAATAACATCGCGTATCAGAAGCTTTTGACCATTATAAGTTGTCAAAATGGATATTTTATTTGCAGGATATCCTAATAACCGCATATAGATATAAACACTAACAAGATATTCAGCTTCGCCTTCATTCTGATAGAACCAGGGAGATGGTGCGCTTTCACCTTTCCCATGATAATCAGGCACATCAATCAACTGATAATCATAACCGAATCCGGCATTAGCTTTATGAAAGAAAGGATTCTCTTTAACATAAGGAAGATCGCCTAAATCCCTATATCTCCAGTTATAAAGCTTGGCTAAACTCGGCCGGGCCCGACCTTCAGCATTTAGCTCAATATAAGGAATTCCCAACCTAACAAATCGTGTAAACAAACTTTGATCCATGTGGCTGTACTTTTGAAACGCCATATTCTTCACGACTGGTGGCAGTTGGTGGTGATCACCAATTAAGATGCACCGTTTAAGTCGAGCATACCCGTCTTCTTGTCTTTGAAGTAACATAGGAATAAATGTCTCGATTTCCAATATTTGTGCACTTTCTTCCATTAAAAGGTTGTCATATTTAAATCCCAATTGTAAAAAGTCCTTTCGCTTCAAAGCTGCATGAGTACACGTCATCGCCACGATCTTTGCTTGTTTTGTCATAAGATGATTAGCTCGGTCAACCGTTGACTTTAACAGTTCAAACGCTCGGCATTCTTCAAGCTCCTGGAACATGGTTTTAAGGTGACTAAAACAACCCTTAGCAGCCCGCATGTCATCCTCAAACGATTTCCCAGTAAAAACCGGTTGCGGGGTGTTGAAAAGAAATCGGTAAACGGAAACCGATCTTTAACATACGTAGGTTTATCTTGATTCTTATCACAATCGGCTAGAAACTGTTCCCAACGGGAGTACACATGTAGCAACCAAAAGTACCCAGCTGTCTCACAAGTGTAACCGACATCTTCCGGAAGCTGTAAAGATCTTGCTAGCCTTTCAACTTCACTTAATAGTTCCAGACGTCTCACGAGCATTGCGTTGACCCGACCTTGACGACTGAAGTCAAGATCGGTTGCGAGTTCTTGCTCACCTTGACCAAGTCGAAGAAGATAACGAGCCGGTACATCTCTCTGTCACAGTCAACAAATTCAACCCATGTAGATATAACAAACAAGCCTGAATGTAAATGTGAATATATTTTGTGAAACTTTACCTCCATTATTTTTTCAAAGAGGTCATTCAAAGCTTGATTTGAATGTGTGATTATTAATGTCCTTTGAGAGGGACAGTTGTGATAAAGAACGTTCAATATCTGAACAGCAGTATCAGTCTTCCCGGTACCAGGTGGACCCACTACCATTGTCAAACCTGGTTGTACACCAGAGACTATTGCCCCGACCTGCAGAAAATAATATTATAGCAAAGACATGATGATACAACATTTTATATACAATAAAGCATATAGATCAATATAGCTAGGCACACACCTGTGTGGGGGTGAATCTAACAGAATTCTGTTTTGGCTGATCTTGAGGATATGGACCGGGATCAGGAGGCCTGTATGCCTCAACAATTAGTTTTTCCTTCTCAGAAATATCCTGTGTGGCAGCATCCACTGAATCTGTGGTGGATTTCTCATTCCCAGAGAGAGCGTGAGAATTTCCCTTCAGATTTCTGGGAATATTAATCCGAAATGGAGGTCGTGGATTTAGGTTCTCTGTGCCATCTGGATTTGTAAACATCACCTGAAAATAAAGATTGCTTGGTTAAAAATTCTACAACACACTCAAAAATTGGACAAAAATAATCTTAACTATGAATATTTCAATTCATTTACTAGGACTGTAAACGAATCGAGCGTTCAGTGAACACCCTTAACTGTGAATATTTCAATTCAATTACTAGGCCTGTAAACGGATTGAACGTTCAGTGAACATGTCATGAACCGTCTGAAGATCATTCATCAATATATTCATCTGAAAATTTGACCCATTCCAACTTAGTCTGGTTCTAAGACTACTCCCTGAAAATAAAGATTGCTTAGTTAAAAATTCTACAACACACTAAAAAATTGGACAAAAATAACCTTAACTATGAATATTTCAATTCATTTACTAGGACTGTAAACGAATCGAGCGTTCAGTGAACACCCTTAACTGTGAATATTTCAATTCAGTTACTAGGCCTGTAAACGAATTGAACGTTCAGTGAACATGTCATGAACCGTCTGAAGATCATTCATCAATATATTCATCTAAAAATTTGACCCATTCCAACTTAGTCTGGTTCTAAGACTACTCCCATTGGGAGCAATTCAGTCGGTCGGTCGGGCAATTCACAATTGAAGTAAACTGAAAACCCAACATGTTCGGTCAACTGACCTTAAGTCGGTCGTTGGAATGTTGGATGAAGCAAATCACAACTTTCTTTTTTATATTATTTTGATTCTTTTGTCACTTGTTCAGTGACATTGATTTTGTATATATATTTTATATAGTAAAACATATCATCAAATGACCAAAATTCATAACTGAAAGTTATATGATAATTTAAACAAATAAATTCTAAAAAACTACACTAGGTTAATATAACTGAACGTACATAAAGATTAAAATTAGACAACAAACTATACTAAAACATAATCAATTTCAATTTGAACGGTCGTTCAACCAATCCGAATATAAGATGTGCTCGTCTTCATATGGCTCATAGTAAACCAACAATCTTGATATGTTTCTAACTCTGAACTAGGCATGTAATACTCTTCGTTATATATAGTCAGTCGTTATTCATAGTTTTCCTGTTACTTTGTAATACAATAAATCTAATCATAATATGTATTTATTTATTTAAAAAATTGATTCGGTTAGGTTGTGAATGAGAGTGAAAAATTAGGTTTGGTTGAGTTGTATAGGTGGAAGAGAGAGAAATTAGTTTTTTAATAAAAAGTTGTAATAAGTTGGGTTGTGAATGGGAGTAGTCTAATAACCTTTTAGGCCCAACATATCGTTCTACACGTTACTTTATAACTAGTTTTAGCTAAACTATATTTGTTTATCTATGCTCAGCTATGTTTGTTTGTTTGCGTTCTTATAATGTTAACAAACGAACATAAATGAACACGAACATGTTCATTTTCTTAACAAGTGAACACAAAGAAGAAAACCCTGTTCATTTAACTATTCATGTTCAATCATTTGTTCAGTTGAAGTTAAACGAGCGAGAACAAACATCGTGTTCGTGCAGTTCATTACAATTTACAAGCCTACCAATTAGCTATAAACAGGTCAGCTTCAGACTTACCTAAACAGCTATACTAACAAAATTACAATGCTTTCGTACTAAATTATTTGGTGTATAATATTTATCACATTAATTATTTATTAAAACCAAAGAGTGGATAAAGAAATGCATGCATGTGTCAGATCAGTCAACCGAACCCTTTGTGACCCAAACCAAAAAAACTACCCCTTTTGACCCGAACCCATGTTGTCCTACCCATTTGGCAACTGGAAACAAACCTGATAATCAGTAAAACATTCTCTAACATGATCAGCATCAAGAAAAGTATCTTTAAAATCAACAGTCTCCAGTAAATCAGGCATATTAGTCCATTGAGCAGCAGAAGGATTACCATATCCCAAAAACACATCATGCAACCAATCAGGAACAATACATGTTTCATTTATGAGATCTCTAATGGACTCTAAGATTGCCTTAAAATTATTCTCCTTCGGTTTCCTTCTCATCAAAATATTAAATGTACCATAAACATCCTCCGCGCCTTTCTCAGCAATATCAGTAACATCCATATGATATTGTGCAGCATCAAGTGCAACCGTCACAGTTCTTAGCTCACCTTTTGGTGGTTTCCATTCATCCCGTTTAATCCTTCCCGTGAAATCATTCATTAAACCGCCTTCTTCATCACGAATTTCAATAATTTCACATCCTCTCACAAATTGAAGACCGAGTTTTTGTGGGACCGATGCTTTTTCAGCCTCGTCAGCACTTAAGGGCTCAAAAGACGGACGGATACAAAGCAAAAAGAGAACATCATGTTCTTTTAACGCATTCCATTCGGATCTAATTTGTGCTCTGTAACTTGAAATGCTGAAAGTAACCGTTGCTGTTACAGATGCCGGTTTTACTTCACCAATGTTTGGTTGTTTTACTTCAGTGATTTTAAATTCTTTAATCGGTACAGCCATTCTTGACCAACCACGGAAAGCGGGTTGACCTTCGTTGTTATTGTAAGCGAGGAGATGTGGAACCGCTTCTTGAATGTCTTCACGGATTTCATAAGTCGATTCAAGACGGAAGAGATTAAAGTTTCTAAGAAGATAATCATGAAGTGTTAAAAACTGTAGATTTAGCTTTGGAAGTGCTAAACAACCTTCCCCTGAGTAATTAATGCTAGGGACGAGGCTTTCGTCCCACATTATCTGTTCGTTTGGATACAGTGGTAGAGCATTAATGGCTTCCTTTTGAGACTGCTGCTTTTCAAAAAAGGAGACCATGACTTCAATAAGAAAGTCAACTCTTTCGGTCCATGGGTCATTCTTTGAAACCAACTTAAGCTGCAATAAGATAAAAACAGCGTCAGACAAAACAGCAGGTTTTCCCTTAAAAAATTTATGAAAAGACAATAATACCCTAATCATACTTGGGCACAGAACATCACATAGTGAATATTGCAAATTATAGTCACAATAATCATATTTTAAAGTGGACAAACAGATTATATAATATAAATAATAATTTATATAATTTACTGACCTTATTGCAGACTAAGTCCCTCAATTCATCAGGAGAAAGTACAGATAATTTCTTTGAAAGATCAGCACGCTTATGTATCGCCCCAATGTTAGCAAGTGCAAGTTCTTTCAACTACAAGAAAAATTATGCTCATTTTTCAAAATTCTGAAAAAATAAGGCACCTGATACATGCATTCTTCACACGGATTAAAAATAGACATACCTTGGGTATCTTTTTAAATGAAAGTAGCTGGAAAGCCTGAATGAAGAACCTCATCATCTGTCATTTGTCTCCCTAAATTATCATCAATCTCAAAACCTTCATAGTACTGCAGCAAGTCAACCAGCTGTGCAAAAAGCTTCCCTTTTTTATGTCTATAAAGAACACTCAAATGGCATTTCGCAACCACCGCCACATCAGCGACAAGAGGTTTAAAGTATCTGAATCAAAGAAGAAAATTAATATTAAACAAATACATTATCAACTTTGTGAACGCGAGAAAATATTCAGAGTCAAATATGTCACCTCCTGGTTGGAAGCTGGCTCAAAAGGTCAATTAAGAACTCCATAAACCTCTCACAATACAAGATTGAAGCTTCATTAACTTTTTCAAATCCACGTACATTGGACCCTTCATCATCATCATAATAAAATACTCTAGAATCAAGTACCTGTGTATTAAAAACAAATAGAAGTTTGTCTAGCTTCCTGTACTGCACTTTTAATGATTCAATAATAAAAAACACTATATAGTTAAAACTTTAAATAAACATCACCTCTAGAAATTCATCAATGAGATTCCTCAAGAACTTCACTTCCAGCATTAGTGACATATCAAAAGATTCCCCTCGTTTCTTTGCCTCCTTGGCTTTTTTGGCAATTCTTTTCCATTTCTTGATCAAATCTGGATTAAGACAAAGCTCCATCTGAAAACAAACCAAAAGAGAATCACAAGTGTATCATGAATTCATGACAAATGAGCTTAATGAAAGAAGAATATGGTGCATGAATGTACCTGAAAACGACCATAGGATAGACTATGCCAGCAATGTAAACTTGCCAATTTCATGACTTTCTTGCTGACTACATCATCCTCTAAACTCTGTCACAAAAAGAAACCGAAAAGTGAGGCAATTATAATTTGTCCCAGACTCCCAGTGCAATAATCTAATATGACATTGACATTCATTATGCCAAATTTCTATCAAAATGGTATAGATGAGTTCTATATTTTACCTGGAAGGCATTAATCATGAAAAGTAGATAATTTGTCTTCTCTGCAATACTCAGGCTTCTTCCCTGCATTAAATATTCAAAGTCAGCCAGTAGTCTTGACACAACAGCTACCAAGAAAGCAAGTCACGATGTCACATACCTCCTTCAAGCAGAGAACCCTCTCAATAAACGCCTTAAACATATCTTTTCTATCATAAAAGCATATCCACACAGCAACATTCTCACGAAACTGCACATTTACAAAATAAAATATACTTAACACATAAGTTCAACATAAAGTGCACACAAACATTCTCGTTCACCTTATTACCGAGATTCAAACCCTAACCTTCCTTAATGACCAGTATCACTCTACCTTCTACCAAAAACTTCAAACGATATCACTCAACAAGAATACAAAAGCATATTCTCTACTCAATTGTTATTAAACCCTACAAGCAAGGTATTATATTTCGATATGACCTACAAGAGTTTTATGTTTATATTGCAGGCTAGTCAACTAGATTTGGTAGAGACTACCGAAAATTGTGCTTACATGAACTCCTTCACATTATTATGCATACAAAATTGAGTTCACTACTCATGGAAACTATAATTGTTATACAAACCTCAACAGCACAGCATTAAAACACCAAATTAGGACTGCAAGCAAGCCAAATGTTCGGCAAACTATTCGTGAATTGTTCATAGGGAAGTTCGTTAATGTTTGTCCGTATAATGAATGACCTATCATGAACAAAGAATTTTGTGCGGTTAACTAAATGAAAAAACACGAACAAAAGCCGTTTTCATTCAATTGTGTTCGCTTACATCCATTTATGTTTGTTCATTAACAATTTTAGTACCTAATGACTATTCTAATCTGATCATATACATTTAAGCGAAATTATTGGCTACAAAACAAAGATATATATGAATATTATGTAACTGATTCATACGTAAAATTTACATATGAATATGAATATTTAAAAAAAAAAACAACACACGACTTCGCAACCAAATGGAATCGTTGACACTAACCTTTTTCTTTTAACCAAATCAAAAAAACATTGTTTGCCTTCATTGGGTTCTTGAACCGTTCAAACAAGTTCATTTCCTTAACAAACACGAACTTTCATTCAGTTCGTAGTTATTAAAAACGTCCGCCCACTGCGCCTAGGTGCTATTTATAGGCGAGGCGCTCATTTCATGCCTCTAAATAGGAAAGGCGCAATTCTAGGGGCAATTTCCGGTTTTTTTGGTTTTTTTAAATTTCTATGATTTTTTTATTATTATTATTATTCACTAACTGAGTCATAATAATTACCTAAAAAAGGAGAATTTACTTAATTTAATTCAATCTATCTATATAATCTTCGAATATTCTAGATGATTAATGCTTATTGAATTTTGTTATTGTTTAAAAATTATTTTTAATTTGCTTTGCTGATTTCCCATTTTATGATTTATGTTTCCTGTTATATGGTTGAAGCTTTAAGTTTATTTCATTGTGCGTTTTTTTTCTCAGGCCCTCGCTTTTTTTGCGCCTTGCGCCTAGGCCCCACGCAAGGCCTGTGCGCCTAGCGCATTTGATAACTATGATTCAGTTAGCTGTTCATGAGCCAGTTCGGCTCATTCACGGTTCTACAGTATACACACAATTAAGCTCACTTCTCATGTAAACTATATTTATTCTACAAACCCTAGCACTACACATACAATTATTAATACAAATACCTTCTCATTAATCATAATAATCATATAACTAAAAAACACCAACAAGAACTTTGTAGCCGGACCAAGCAGTTGACACTAACCATTTTCAGTTAACCAAATCAAACAAAACACTGTTTGTCTTCATTTGTGTTCTTGAACCGTTCACAAACAAATTCATTTCCTTAATAAACTAACACAAACATAAATTTTCATTCGTTTAACTTTTCGTGAACCAATTCAGTTTATTCACAGTTCTACAGTATATACACAATTGAGTCCAATTCTCCTAGAAGGTTAGAATCTATAGTACAGCAATAATAAAAAACACCTAATTATAAAAACTACACATATAAATATATAACTAATAATATCACTACCTTCTCATTAATCATAAGAATCATGGACATAACATGCTCAAATGACGCCGTATCGGGATCGAAATTCGGCCAGAGATAATTCTCCAAATACTGACTCACTTCCAGAATCATGACTCTCTGCAACGGCACCGTCCGCCTCAATCCTCCATCCTCCTTCACCACCAACTCCGTCTCGTATATCTCCTTAACCAGATCCGCACTAAACGGAGGAAGCTTCTCGTTATTATCCGTAGTCGATTTAGACCAGTTCGCATTCGCAATTTGAGTCAGTCTGTCACGCTGGATTTCGCCTAGGGTTATGGAGCTTGGAACGGTTGTTTCCGGTTTGGATTCCGACGACCGTTCTGGTAGGTCGTTGCCGGTGACGGTGACGGGGTACTCGGCGACGCGGTGGCGCCGGAAGTCGAAGACTCCGGTGCCGTAGACTTTCGTCATGGTGTGTTAGGGTTTTGGAATTGGATGGATTTGGTGAAACCCTAGTTATACCCTGGTAGTGTGTCTGCTAGTGAGACTAATGAATGGAGTATTATTAAGTCGGTTTGAGATTTAAACGGGTCGACCCGGTTTAAAATTCTGAATAGGTTGTGTAGGAGGAGTGTTTATTGGATCCGATAACGGATTATTCGGTTTATTCTGTTCGGGTTATTTGGATTTGAAATTTTTAGAATTACCCAAATCTGATCCAACCTGAATCTGTCTGAATTTAGTTGAGATCAGATTCAGATAAAATTTGAATAATCTGAAAGTAAACGAGTAATTTGAATAACAAAATGTTTCTATTTTTTGGTCCATAACATTTTGTACATGTTTTAAACCACTATAAATATAAAAAACAGAAAATACAAATTAGTCTTGAGCATAAATTCAAAGTTCAAACAATAGTCTACTATAAACATACAAAACATAAAAATACCAGTAAATACATGTTATTTATTTGGATTAAACGTATATCGAATAATTCAAACAATCCAAATTTTTAAGAATTCCATATGCGAATCCGATTCGAATCCGGATTCGCTATTCGGATAGATCCAATCGGAACATTCAAATAGCAATTCAAAATGATTTATTTGGGTTTCGGTTTTGGTTCGGATTTCATTATCGTGAACACCCCTAGTTGTGTATTTACATGCAGTCTGTTATAATTACCGTCTTAATTATTTTTATTAATGTGAAATAATGATTTTGAAATGAAAGAAAGTAAATGGGTTTAAATCAACCCGAACCTTGTTGGTTTGGTTTGTCGTTTTTAGAAGAAAAATTACAAATTTTGTCCTTTTGAATTACATAGATTATGAAATGGGTCATTTATCAAAAATAGTTTCACTATTTGTCATTTATTTGGATGTTTGGCATGGTTTTTGTCCTTTAAGCTAACGCCCGTTAACTTATACCGTTAAACAGCCCCATGTGCATAAAATGTGATGGGCATAATAGTCTTTTCCCCTGCCCTCCTCTTTCCACAACCAAGTCACTGCTTCTTCTTCATCTTCTTGTTCTTCAACCTTTACTTCAGCTCAAACTCCATTATTTACCTCTTAATTACACCAACAATAGACTCAATTCCACCTTCAATTTCATTCTCAGACCTTAAACCACACTCCAACACATAACCCAAAACCCTAACCACACCATGACCATCATCCACCACTCAGTCTCACCCGTTCTCATACGTCACGACCACACTTTCCCCAAACCCACCACCAAAACTTTCCAATTTTACCCTCACCGGCCACCCGTACTCTGCAATTCAAACTCCATCACCAAACCCACAACCTCCAGATCCAGAACCCGCTCCAAGCCCAAACCCAAACACCGTCGAGAAAGGCAAATACAGTTACGAAGTCGAGAGCCTCCTCAACAAACTTTCCGGCCTCCCGGTTCCGGTGGGTTATCGACTGTTTGATTTGGTTCGATAACAAACCTAGGGTTTCGACGTCTGTAATTGTTTTTCTTCTTTGAGTTTGATTGAACAGTTGATACTCTCCTGTTTATCATAATCACAATTCACAACACAACTTTATCCCTTCCGGTGAAACCCTAATCGGACAAACCGCATCCGACAACACCTTCCGTTTTGAGTTCCGACCACCACCACACACCTCCCTTCAGGCCACCACCACACAACCTCCTTTCCTATCAAACCCTAGATCCAGGTGTGCACTTCAGTTCGTCATTACCCTCCTGAACGAGCCGCCATAACAGAGATCAATTTATTACGCCGGATAAACGAGTTGAAGATTTGGATATGACCGGAGATGGAGATGAAGGTTCATGACAGAAGATGATTGTTGAACAGTGCTGATTGTTGTAGTTTATAAGGAATTTGATTTAGATCTTTCAAGATCCATGTTATTGTTATAAAAAAATGTTATGTTTCTAATGTTCAGATCTAGATCTATAATATGTTGGTTTAATCAAACAATATTAAAAAATATGTATTATTTAGTTTTTTTATTACAGGACAAAAGACTATTATGTCCATCAAATTTTATGCACATGGGGCTGTTTAACGGTATAAGTTAACGGCGTTAGCTTAAAGGACAAAAACCATGGCAAACATCCAAATAAAGGACAAAGAGTGAAACTATTTTTGATAAAGGACCCATTCCATAATTTATGTAATTCAAAAGGACAAAATTTGTAGTTTTTTCTTTTTAGAATAATGTATTTAAAGAATCAAATAGAGTTTTGTAAAAACTATAAAATTGTAGTTTGTGATGCGTGTTTCGTGTAAGATGTAAGAAGACGAAGTATAGAAAAGTATAATTTAAGAATAATGAATTGAAAGTAATAAGTAAAAGGGATTCATCATAAAAAATGATAATTTTTATCACTATAACAACATATAAAGTATGAAATAACTTATTGTTAGGGCACGGAAATTTGACACTGTGGATACGTTATCCTGACATATGTCTGGATCAGTTATCCTTAGCATGTATTCCAGATCATATCAGGATCAAGGATCCTCAGTACTTATTACTAATTAGTGGTTCTCATGTGTAGTCTTGTATTTAGCAGGTGTAACGGTTAGAAGACTCAGTCTATCCACTAACTCGCAGTCAAGAAGATATGGAACGTGGTCAAATGGCTGTAACACGTTTAGTGGGGATAATGGCGGATATAGGACTTCTTGTTGGGTCATAAATAATTGAGTACTGAGGATATGTTATTCTTGAAGATGTGTCTGGATCAATTATCCTTCCGAATAGCTCCAGAGCTATGTCAGGATCATGGATCCTCGGTAATTGGTGTTGTTAACGGTTGTTTCTTATATGAAGGTTGATATTTATCAAGTGCTATGACTCTAAGACTTATTCCACCGGATATCTTGCTATTGGACTTGTCAAACACGTGGTCAAAGTCGTGGATGAAGATAGTGGGAAGATGGCGGATTTATATGACTAGTTTGTTAGTTATTATTCTTGTTAAATATTGAGTTCTATGATCAAATTAGGGCACACTCACATACACAGATACACACAGCCACATTTATTGACGACTGATAATCATAAACACTCTTTCAAGAACTCTCTTCATACACACATTTAGCTACTTTGTAATCTTTGATCATAAACTCGACCCTTGTAACCCGATTTTTACATTAATAAAGTGGTAGACGATTTGTCATCACCCGGGTTTTTTTTCTTTTGATCTAAACAATATCAAGGGTTTTTCCTCGCAACAAATCATGGTGTTCATCTCTATTTCGTTCATATATTTGATGTTATCATTTTAGCACTAAACCTCACATAACAGTTTTGGATACATTATCCTTAGTAGATTTTTATCCAAAACACTTATTTTATCATTTATAATATATCTTTTAGGTTTTAATACGAGATAGAATCAAAGACTAATGTAATCATTATTTAGTTTCTTGGTTATGGCCAGTATCATCTGGAATAGTTTGAATTCTAAGAAAATAATTATATAATGAGGATTGAAGAAGTTGGGTGAAAATAGATTTTTTTAAAAGACGAATTAACAAATCTATCAATAAACTTTAAAAGTTCATTAAAGTCATAATTTATCAACAAATTTATTGGATGTTAAAAACCATTGGATGGATTATTTTTTATTGATATTGAATGAATTTTTCACTTATTGGATGTTAAAAACCATTGGATGGATTATTTTTTATTTTTTATTTGATGGTCTGGTCAAGAGATTATTTATGGTTAAACTCTTCACAACTTATTAATGTATATAAACATTTTGGTATGAATAGTTTATCAGTATGGGCATAGATGTTTTTATTTGGACATCTTGTTTGGGCAACTGGATTTATGTTTTTAATTTCCTAGCATGGATATTAGCATGACTTGATTGAAACTTTAGTATGGGCTCATGAACGCACACATTTGGCCAATTTGATTCGTTAGAGAGATAAACATGTTGCACTTTCCATTGTACAAGCAATATTGGTGGGATTAACCCTCATTTGTTTTGATGAAGAAGAGATCCACCTTTTTATCTTATATTTCTACATCTAGGATTCAACTTGTATCATGGATACTGATAGGAGCTTAACGAGTATGGAAAAATAAAGTTTGATTCAGAGGGAAAGGAAGAGGCAAAAATTGGAACAGAAATATCATTTGATTCATCAATCCTCAAAAAAAAAAAGAAATAACAAACGTTCGATCGTTGAGTGATAAATGAGAAATTTATGGAAAGTTACAATCCCCACCGCGGAATAGTGCACCTACACGGCTTCATCTACGTTGTTTTTCAACTAGAAGGCCAAGAGCTAACTACCGAGACTTTGGACTATCCGGACACATACTTCGTGAAATGGTTCATGCATGTTTGTTGTCAGGGGCAACAAGATCGAGTTGGTAAGGATTAAAATCTATATTTATTTCATTTCTATGATCGATTATCATAGACGGCCTCTTTACCATTTTGTTTAAATAGGCTATTCTATTTGTACAGATACGGTAGAGGGGCGCATTCAATCCTTGCTTTATATATCGAAACTGAGTCAGTTAGCTAATAATATGTTGTGTGTATGTAAAATAAATTTGTTGATAAATTATGGCTTTAATGAACTTTTAAAGTTAATTAATAAATTTGTTAATTACTCTTTTAAAAAATCTATTTCCACCCAACTTCTTCAATCCTCACCTATAACATTTATGTTAAAAAAGTTGATGGGTTGTAACATTTATGTTGAAAAAGTTGATGGGTTGTAACAAAGTAAAACATGAAGTGTAGTAGAGTGATAAAGATTGTGACATTCGTCAATTTCGGGTCTCGTTTGTATTCGTTTTTGTATTCGTTTATCATGTAAACCGACCCATTTTGTAAACCAAAGCTTATGATATAATCAAAATGATAGATTTTATGTTACAATATTGTTTTACACTTGTTGGGTCTTGAAAACATTCTTTTTGGTCCTTAAAACTCTTTAAAAATGACTTAAACCAAACTTTGGGGACCATTATTGTCATTTACCAAAAACTTGTTTGACCATTTCAACCATCACATGCATCTTTACCCTATTTGTATGAACCATACTCTTACCATTATAAAAGCAAGGCTCCATTCACCATTTAGGTTGTTCATCTTCTCCAAATCTCTCTCAAATCCAAGTATTCATCTTCAACATTTTGTTATTTTGATTTCTTAAGGTCAACTAACTATAGTCTTTCATTTTAACTTGTTCATCTAATATTAATAACACTTGAATATGGTACAACATATATATAATACACACCCCTTGTTTCCTTTATTTGTTACTTCACCGACTCCGGTTGGTTAAGTTTCGAATGTCATAGGGCAAGGCTTCATGGAGGACTTCGTGTTCTTGATATATATTTACACACACATAACTTATTATACATATCACTTATGACTAACTTCTAACCCTTTTTAGTTTGTTCATCTTATTTACAAGTTCCATTGTGTGGGTTTGTATAAGACTAACCTCGGTTTAACCGAAACTAGTCCAAACCGGAAACCGAACTTTTGTTTACTAGTTTTGTTAAAATAGTTGTTTAAACATGTTTATTGCTAGATTTGAGTTTCAAAAATCATTTTTACAAATTATTTGATATTAAGCATGTGGAATCCATCTATGAACTCGTTGGGAGATGGAAATCGAACTAAACCGAAACTTTTGCTTAAAAGACTTGTAGTTAACTTTTTAGTTGTAAAAATTTAAGTTTTCTTCATTTATAAACCAATATACAAGTTCTATGATATTTGGGCATGTAGAAACCATCTATGAACTATTTGTGAGATGGAGACCGAACCAAACCGAACTATACCGACTTTTACTCGCTTAAGACACACAAGTGTGTTTTTAGCTATCAAGACTTGTATATTTCTTTAAAAATAGTTTACAAACTGATTTTAATTATTTTCTTAAGTACTTGGAATTGTTGGATCCAACTTGATCTCATCACATAGTTTGGACCGACAAAACCGAACACTCGCTTAACGTGCGTTGTTAGTTCTAAACAATAGATCTACATACTTGGTTAAGTGTTAGTATATTTTAATGAGCTATCTCATAATAATTAATATGTTGGAAAGTTGACTTTTGGTTTGACCATTTGTCAAGACCCGAATCGACAACCCGAACACTCGTTAAAAACCCGTTTTAGTATCTTTGTCCCAAAGGAACTTGCATTTTAGCATTTTTCCCACCTTATTACTTAACATTGGTTAAGTAAATATTAAAGTTAGATACTTTAACCCGGTTTCGAGCAAACTTACATTTTTAAAGTATTGTTATTATAAATTCTTAAATAGTTACATTTTAAACCTTGAACTTTAATTGTTTACTTTTTGCAACAATTATTTTATTTAAAGAACTTCAAGACAACCATTCTAAATCCAAGATTTTATTGTCATTTAGGCTTTGCTCGTTAAACTTCATCCATCCGGTTATTCATCTTTTACCGATCAAGTTTTATACTTGAACGTGAGTAACTTCATACCCCGTATTCTATCTTTTGTTTTGGGGTGACATTTCATACTTATTCAAATCAAATGCTTTATACTTGTGTCTTAAACCACAAACGTTGTTGTATACTTTACTTGACTAATTGCTCGATTTGGTGTTCTATGCTTATATGCCTATGTGTTTATCGCTTTCGTTTGGTGGAATCTATAAATCCTAGACTACTTGGCATCCCCTTGTAGCAAGGTGTCGTTAACGTAATGCAATTAACGATATTCTATTAAATCCTAGACTACTTGGCAATCCCTTGTAGCTAGGTGGCGCTAACGTAATTCTATTAGCGATTGTCAATTTATCCAAGTTTATAGCTATTATTTATGGTTTTGTATACTAGTTTTGTGGCTTTTCATACTATATATCTATTGTTCAAACTTATGAATTGCTCACCAACCTTTGTGTTGACAACTTTATTTTATGAAATGTTACAGGTTTGCATCTAGGTTGATTATGAAGTTCGGTGAAGAAAATGACACAAATACTGTTAGGATATTAGCAAAAATGAACAATATTTGATTTGTTATATTTTGTTGTATTTGACTTATGAATATTTGGTTATGTGACATTTTCGATGTTGTGAAATGAAATGAGTTTGTTAAATATTGTCGCTTTAAATAGTGTCATGCGCTTATGGGCAATCGTTACACCTCGGCATGTTCCGCCGCCTTTGATCGGGGTGTGACAAAGATGAAGGCTTCCGATAAAATAAGATTAAAATGTATTTACCTGCTAGAGTCATCATGGGATTCAATAAATTATTTCATTTTCAATTTATTTTAAGTATTAAATTTCAGTCACATTACCATAACTTTACTTATTATTAAACAATTACTATTAAATTTGCAACATGCTTATCTTAGTAGACACGATATTCGTTTGCCCTATTAGGTAAAACAAGTTGTTTTGTTTTCCTCAGCCATGAGCATGTTTTCCTCAATGAACTAGTGACCATAGTTATCAAAAGCGCTCGCCTAGTGTGTCTAGGCGCAATTTTCAGGCGAGGTGGAACCATACCGCCTTGCACCATCAAATGCTACTTTTGCTAACTTTTCGGCCAAAAATGACTTACTGATAACTTTTCCGTTTGGATTCCTACCAGTTTCTCGGATTTCTGCAAATTACTGCCAAATTCCGTCTAAAAACATATACGTGGTTACATCACCAGAGAGCAGAAGTTAAAGAGGAGGGAAAGAAGAAGATGATAAAACGAAAAAAAAGGACTTTGCTTAAAAAGTTACTAAAAATGTTCAACTATAAAAGAATTCATTTTTCTTTCAAAATATTTTAAATTATTATAGCAAGTACACAATTATATATGTTTATATGTTAATATTTCTTTTACACAAATTATCTTAAAAAGGTTTAATTTTATTTTGAAACTAGTTAAAGGATTTTAATATTTAAGTATATCAGTTCTATAAATATATTTAGAAAGTAATATTAACTTTATATACTTGCAATATAAATTTGTTATTTTTTTCAAAGCATAATATATTTAAAATGTTATTTTTTAATTTAAGTGTGCATTGCGCCTAGGCCCCAGACAAGGCCTATGCGCCTTGAGTGCGTCTAACACCTTTGATAACTATACTAGTGACATACTGGAAAATTAGTAGGCTTTGTTTTTGTTTCTAGTAGAATCCGCCATCAGGTCTTTGACCCGACTTTAACCTTTAGAAGACCCGAATTTAACCACCCAAATTCGAAACTTCGAAGTGGGACGTCATCGCGGCTGAGGCTGACATTAGAGTCTGGCCACAACCATGTCGGTTTGGCTTCGTAACTTCGTCATTTATGCTCACATAAGCATAAGCATACCATAAAACACAGTTATAAAATATGGAAACAACTCTTGACTGTCTACATAATATCAAAGCTGTCATTAGGCAGTATAACAGTATTGTAAAGTTTAACATCTCTATTGAAAAATCATAATGCTGGAAAAAGCATTAGTAGGTCAATATATCATATAAATCTATAATATGCCTAAAAAACAAACTTCCCTCAATCAAATATCCTCTCACCGGTTGAAAATAATAAAAACACGAACGAACTCAAAATGCAAAGCAAACCCGGGATAAAGAACACCATCCTCCAACTATCCGGGCTAGAAAGATCCGAATCCGTAGCTTTAGAAGCTTCTAAAAGCTGACCTGTCAATCCGACCCCAATAATACCCGCTAAAGTACCAGCTGTATTAGACACCCCCATCACAATTCCAGCATAACGAGGCGCGATATCCATATGATTCACTGCAAACCCGGCTCTCCCGAGTGCCAGAAACCCGAGAGCCAATGAAGAACAAAGCACCACACCGTCGGGTGTTCTAAAATGAGGAATTGCAATTAATGCGAAAGAGGACACTAAAAACCCGACGGTGTTTAAAACCTTTCTCGTTAGTGTGACTGACATTATTCTTTTGGTTATCACATGATCGGCGATCACCCCGCCAATATTTGAAAATATAAACATGTTTAAATACGGAACCATTTTAGACGAACCCATTTCTTGAAGGCTCGACCCGAGACCTAACTCAAAGTACGTCGGCAGCCAGTTCATTAACACGTATAACGCGTAATGAAACGTGAAATTGTTAGCAACAATAGCCCACACGGGTAAGCTAAAAAAGATTCTCTTCCACGGGATTTGACTTTTGTCGGTTTTCGCCCTTTGACTTGGACCGTCTTTGACCGGTAGCAACGACTCACCGAACCCAGATGCAGCGGCTTTTGGATGCTGCGAGCGTGGCGGGTCAGTAGCGAACTTAAACCATAACAAGGACCACATACCGCCTAACCCCGCTTCGGCTAGAAACACAGATTGTGGGCCTTGAAACTTAACCAAACTAGGTAACAAAAGCATGCCCATGGCTGCACCTAAGTACATTCCAGACGTGGTTAACGAAACGGATCTTGACCGTTCATGTGGTGGGACCCACTGAGCTAAAACAGTATGAATAGACGGGAAAATGAAGCCTTGCGCGACTCCAACAAGTAACCGGGCGATTATTAAGGTAATGACTCGGTTTGGGTCAAGTGGGACCAAAGCACAAGTTAAGGACCATAATATAAACGAGAAAAGTAAGACCCGTCTACCGCCTATTTTTTGAGCCACCCAACCACCAGGTACTTGTGATAACGCATAACCGTAATAGAATGTTGAAAGTATTGTGCCTTTGCTTGATTGACTTACGTTTTCAGCATCAGCAGCAACTGTGTATGCGATTGAGAAACCGACACGTTCAATGTAGCATACTGAGGTGCAAATGAAGGTTAAAATGACGATTAAATAGCGTGTTGGAAACGTTGCAAAGCCCATTTTCGTAATCATTTCTTGATGTAAGTTCATATGTTACTAGAATCTATACTCATTTCATGTCAAGCAATACGACATACGATGCACCTGCACAAATATATCATTCACATATTAATCTTTTCTCTTAGTAAGTGTCCAAATTTTATATTTTGTGTTTCTTGTAGACCTGTAAATGAAGCGAATGAACACGAACAAGGTCATGTTCGTGTTCGTTCATTTAACTTTAAACAAACACAAACAGTTAATCGAACAAATATTTCTGTTCATGTACTTTCGTTTAAAAGATGAACATGTCCGTGTTTGTTTGTGTTCGTTCGTTAAAAATCGTTTAAAAGATGAACATGTCCGTGTTTGTTTGTGTTCGTTTGTTAAAAATCTAAACAAACATGAACAAAAACGAATATAAATGAACAAGAATAAGATACTAGGGGCTTAGTCTAATATATAAATTACAAATAATATTTAACTATCTACTACATATTTGAACGAACGTAAAATAACGAACATAAACGAACGTAAAAAGCGAACATAAATGAACAAACGAAGCGTGTGTATCATTCGTTTATTAGCCGAGCGGTTCACAAACATTTCACCGAACGTTCGGAGTTTTTCGAGTTAAAAATGTTAACTTTTAACTTAAACAACTACAAAACCAATCACTTCTAATCCCCCCCCCCTCTTTCAATTAAGCCAACAATATCCAAATTAACAACTATTTTATAAGTTCAACAGTAAAAATGTAATTGCATTCTGGTTAACCGTTTAATAATAACCAAATTAACATGAAACAATAACAAATTAAACTCTCCATCTAAAATTGGAAAATGTTTAATATTTAACCTAATTTATCAAAAACAGCTAAAACCCATTACATATAACAACAACAGCTATACAATCACAAGTATCGTGACGGCGGTTAAAACCGTAACTAACGGATCGGGTTACCTTAAACTGGATGTCGGAAATTGGGTTTTAGTGCAGATCGGAGGTTTATAATTGTGGGAATGGTGGAGAATTTATTGATTAATGAATTGGATTAGTGAGAAGTGGGAATTGGGGGTAGAAAGAAATGATTTTGACAAAGGGGTTTTGTGTGTTTGTGTTTAGAGTTAGATGATGATGGTGATAATGGAAGTAGTCAAAGAGTGAAAGTCAACTTTTGGATCTAAAGCAGTAGTACTGGTACAATACATGTGTGGGTTTGCCACGTCACTTGTCTGTATTATACAAAAATAACACCATCCACAACAAATTTCGTTCTTTAAACCATCTCTATGGTCCCCGGTGGTACGTCAGAGTCACGTGGGTATTGGTGCGGGGGTTTCGAAACCCCTTTAATTTTTTATTTTTTTATATAAAACTAAAAAACCAACAACTTTGTTAAACTTAAAATATAATAAAATTCAAACTTAACTAAACTAAAAAACATAAAAAAACATACAAATAGAAAAAAAAATAAAACTAATATTCGGCGTCCGAGTCCTCGTTTGCGTATTTTGCTATTATCCTTGCTTTTTTTTTTCCTCCAAAAACGCCCGCGTGGCCGGATCTAAAAACGCCCGCCAACACCGCTTCCTCATCGTCTTCCCACTCTTTCCTGTCAAACTTTTCGGTGGGTGTTTGATCGGCATCAACTTTCTTTTTATGGCTTCGTCTGCGACGAACTTGCTGTTCGTCTACTTGGGTTTCGAGAACTTGGGTTTCGAGTATTGGGGTTTGGGGTGGCGGAGGCATAAACGACATAAACGGAAAACGTTGTCCGGTTGGAGGCATTACGGGTATATTCCGGTTGGCATAGAAAGGGTTGGTAGGATCATTGTTGTTTGCGAGCATACTAGCCCACCATATTTGAGTCGGATCCCACGGGTTTGGGTTCGTGTTTGTGCTTTGGTTCGGGTTTGAGCTCGAGCTCGTGTTCGGGTTTGAGCTCGAGCTTGTGAAATTTGAGAAAGGATCCATGGTAGAGAGTGAAATTTGGTATTTGAGGGTTTATTTGAGTGAAATTTGGTATTTATTTTAGTAAAAATTGATAAAATGGGTTGATATTTATAAATAAAATAGTTAGTTTTTTTTAAACTAGCTGTTATATGAACGTTGGAGGGGGAGACCCACCAAAATTCAATGGAGCGCGCCGGTTGTTCTGTTGCCCGATTCATCACCGCCCGTCGTCCGTTGGCGCCCCACGGCGGTGTTCGACGCCCACGTCTCCCAAAAAGCTCCCCAAGGGCGGCCAATAGCACATGATCTTAGTAATTGATCTAGGTGGCAATGAGCGAATTCACAGTAAATGTCTTACTAAACTTTTAGATACTTCGTAAACGGGTTAATATGGAAATCATACAGAGATATACTAAAATTAATATCAGATTAAACAAAGATATTATTTATATTTAAGAAATAATCTTATAGTAAAATAAAATAAGCAAGTCATGGGTTTTACCAAACCCAAATAGCTTTTAAATCAGGTTATAACATCTCATTTATTTTTGAAACATTTTAATTATCAAATCCTAAATATATTATTAATCTCCTAACAATAACAAAAATAAAATCCAAAAAATTAAATTATATAAATATTATAGACGAATAATGTAAAACAACTTCGTAATTTTATCATTTAAAACTTTTATATAGTTTTATAAAAATTGTTTCTAGTTTAGTGGATATCCCCCAATAGTGCACCACCACCGCCACACATCGGATACCACAATCGTTACCCACCATCACTGTCGCCGCCAACGGTCATTTCTGCCACCCACCACTTCCCCCCACATCACCACCACCACCACCTCGAGTCACCACCAATTTTATTTTATTCTTTTGTCTAACAAACAACACAAATTAATGATTCATTCAATTTCCACATGTAAACCAAACAAGACAATGGAATGGTAACGATCCATTCCATTCCTACATTCATTCCCCCGTCCATTGTATTACCCATACCAAACATACACTAACTCCTGCTAGTTATTCCACAACACACGGTCTTATTTCTTTTACTAAATTAATTGTTTATTTGAATATTTATAATGCGGTTTGGAGTAAACGCTCTTGGATAGTATATGCTATATCTGGTGGCGGTGGTGATTAGTGGTTGCGATGGTCAAAGGCGGCAGCGGTGGTGGTGGTGGGTGACGACGATGGTTGGAGGCGGTGGTGGCCGGTGGCGGTGATGATGGTGGTTGGTGGCGGCAGTGGTAAAGGTGTGGGGGTGGTAAAGGTAATGTATGGTGGAAGATGAAATGGAATGAAAAAAACAAAGGAGGTGAATGAAATGAATTGGGTGTTTTAGAATGAATGGAAAGACCTAGGTAATGAATCATTTCATTCCATTAAACAAGCAAACACTCTTTTTTTCATTCATTAGCAATGATCCATTATTTTTCGCATTCCATTCTTACATACCAAACATTACCTTAGTTATTGTGTCACTACCATTTAGATAAATAGTCATCTCGTTTACTTACGTGTTGTGAGCAGTTGAGAGTCTTCCCAAGGGCTACCCCCTCTTTGTGCTCAGTTTACCCGTTTTCATCTGAAAAATTTTAGCTTGATCAAGATTCAATATTGGTTATGGGTTAACTAGCCACGATCCCCATTAAAATAATAGTTAACTATTTAAAAGAAAAAAAAGGAACAATAATTTATGATTGGTTGTGGTGTGAATTCAAAAAAGGGGGATCACACCATTACGGGGTGGCGCCTACCCTCCATGTCGCTAATTCAAGAATGATTGGGATGACGTGGAGTGCACCATTATGCTTACACGACTAAAGGCATGACTGACGCCTCCACAACACATACCGGCTTAATCAACTACAAGTCTACAACCAAAAGGAAAACGTCGTCTGTTTTAAATTATTGTTATGTTCAATATTATTGTTGTCCATAAACTGATCGTTCTTATTAGTTAAGTTAATTAAAAACAGACGAAAAAAATGAGCTAACTAATATACAAATTTTAATTGAATCCTGAAACAATAAATACTGTCATAACTAATAGTTATTATTTCTGAAAGTGACATTGTAACAAAACTGTTAAAAGTCAAGAAAATATTGATTATTAAATAAACATATACTACAATTCTTAAAATCATAGGAAAATATGAAAGAAAAACTATAGCATAACTATTCAATCTCTAGATCATGTTCTCATCCGGCTCCCTCCACAATCGTTTTATAGGCCACATCGTTCAATATAAGCATAAATCTTCGTTTGACCATCACAAAATTGTAGTGGATTAGGCATCCTCAAGTCTTCGCAACAATTTGCGACGGTTCACCTAAAGGATGACTCAACAATAAAGTTTTAACGACAATGCGAAAACATGTGAAATAAAGATATATCCTTATCTTAGACGATTTTGCCTATAAAAGGACAAGATGCCACATCCAAGATATTCCATCTCTTGATCACCCTCAATCACACACACAACAAGCCATGTTCCTTGTGTTCATAAGCTAACTTCACATAGAAGAAAGGTGTTTTGATCATTCAGAAGGTTCTGACTGGAATACCAGATGTGTTTGGACGTAACAAGCACATTTTTTTTTTGAAAAAAACGGGCCTTAAGTTATTGTTTATAATTAAATTTGGTAAGAAGTATAGTCTCATATTAAAGAGTAATGTTGAATGTTAATAAAATTCTAGGTTTAACAATTAACAATTATTTACGATGTGCATAGTGCATTTGCTCGACGTTAATGGCAGTTCTTTGTATGTCGCTAAAGTTGGTTAGATGTCAAACACCCATGATAGTTTGATTGGTATATATAGGGTGAGGATACTAAGATAACCCTTTGATTGAGAACTTTGAAAACCATTTTAGATTACTAAAATAAAACCCTAATAAAAGCTTTAAAAATTATAAAACAAAAAAGAACGGAAATTTAAAAAAGAAAAAAAAATAAAACTTTTATATTTCATTCCAACTTCATAAAAAAAATATAAAAAAACAAAAATAAAATAAAATCGTGTTATACACATGTGTATAATTTCATTTAATCTTTGATTACATAATGTACACATATGTACATTATCATTTACCTTAAACTGTACATATGTGTCTATAAAAAAACATGTATGTACATATATATACATATTATACATATATGTACAATTTAGCTAAACCGAGAATTTGTTTTATTTTATTTTTTTACGAAACTGGGATAATAAATAAGACTTTTGGTTTTTTTACTTTTTTTATTTTTGAATTTTTTTTGTGGTCCAAAATGGTTCTCAATTTTCACACACACACACACACACACACACACACACACACATATATATATGAAGAAACACGGATCTACTCCCCTTGACGGGTCCTAGATCCAATGACTCTATAGGGTAGGATACAGATAACGTACGATACAAGCCTAATTTCCCGAAGTCCAGTGACTGGAAACCTGCAAAACAGACACCGTGAGCTCGTTACGGGAAGGACAAGAGGGGGGGGGGGGGGGGTCTTCCCATAACCACCCTCCGGCGTGAGAATAAGTACAGTTCCAACGAAGATAAAGTACTTAAGTGAAATAGTGAGAGTACAGTGGGAGTGAATATGAATACCTCATGATAATTGCGAGAGTATTTATAACCGAAGGGTGTGAGAAGATGATTGGGCTAGCTGCCTTTTTCAGAAGATGCTCTTGTAACCACCTGAGTACGTGTCCTCATATGATAGGTTCAATTATACGTTGCATGTGCATGTATAACAACCTGGACACGTGTCCTCATAGGATAGGATGATAGACAACCCTGGCTATGTGCACGGTTATAACGGCTTTGCCAGGTGTCCTTCACTAATTAGCCGAGAGATCACGTATTGCACAAGAAAGCATCTTAGTAAATATTCTAGAAAGTAGTTAGTTATTGACAGCTGTCCTAAGGCACTGCCTTCCGGTCATTCTGTGCGGACGGGTACATCGTCATGCGGATGACTTTTGAGGGTGCCAGGATGCCTCCACATGCGTCATGTGGGTGTTTCTTCCTTAGTCGATTAAGCGGGTGATCCGTATGTCCCGCGGGTGCTTTGTGAGGGGCCCTCAGCTGACCCGCGGGTAGTATTTAAGGGTATTTGGGTCTTTTTGCTACCCTATCTCTATAAGTCCCCCCAGTCCAGTGTTTCTTCCGCGTGAAGTACTTTATGTGGGTGAAATTTTGGACTCAATGCGTTTTTGGGGATTTTTTATTTTGCAAGTTGATAAGAAATATCTTTTGTTGCTGTAGATAATCATGAAAAAGGACAAGTTGGCCACTCGCAGGCGCGTGGGCAGGTGACAAGACGTGTATGCCGGCTGTCACTGTACTCGACTGTACAACTTTATCTCCTTTTCTAATTTCCCGCGTGACGTGGCGACTATCTATTTGGCTATTTTTTTTCTCTCTCCACTCTTCATATCCCATCACATTAATTGCGATGAGTATAAATAGGGGAAGTTAACTTTCTTTCGAAGTTTTATCGCCTTTGATTTCTGATTATCATCTTGCTTTCTCTCTCTGAATCTTTGACTTAACCACTCGATTTTTCGTATAACCGCTTACTGCTTTACCAGATCTTACTATAATGACGAGTATTCAATCTGAAATTTATGAAGTGGAGGTTCAATGGGACCAATCTGAATATCAAAAGCGGATTAATACTTATGGTATTCCTCTGGAGTGGGGACCGGAGTTCCCCTCTGCTTGATCTATAGCCAGTTTTCCACCTCCTGGCAAGATGGCTGTGTATTATGATTTTTTTGTGTATGGGAATTTCCGTTTTCCCATGACGAAATTTTTCATGAAGGTACTGAGTGCATATGGGATCCATTTATCCCAGTTGCATCCCCGTGCCGTCATGCAAATTCGTCATTATGAATTCGTATGTACTGCTCATGGAATGTTGCCCCGTGTTGATCGTTTCCCTGTGTTTTATTGCCTTGCCAACCGTGATGGTTGGTTTACGTGTCAGGGACTGGCTGATAGGAGTATCGGTTATGAGGTCGAGAAAGGCTCCAAGGACTGGCGGAGCAAATTTTTCTGGATATCCGAGGACGTAGTGCCCAAAACTATGGTCCGACGTCCTGTCACCGAAGCACTTCCGGAAATAGTCACGGCTCCTCATGAGGATCAAGAGTGGTTCCGCATCCTTGTGTCTGAGCCGACACCTATGTGGGCATTACCTGAGGAGGCCCTTGTGTGGGCGGACATGAGCCGTTTATGGCCAACTCCGTATATGGAGCCCGTTTTTATTGGCTTGGATGATCGTAAGTTTTTCTTTTTTCTTTCATCCTTTGCTTGGAGCTTTATGATTGACTGTTATGTTTCCCCTACAGGTCCGGGACCTATGTTGAATGCTCTGTTCGACGATAGGGGTTGTACGTGGAAGAGCATCCGCGATGCGGGTGATAAGCCCGTTCTTGAGAAGTCTAAGGGTAATTTCCTGTTTCCAGTGAAGGTGCGTGCCGAACCGATTGTTTCAGACGCTACCTTTGAAACATGTGAGTATGTTTTGAATCCCCCTCCTCTTAATGTACTTACCTCTGATGGGGTAATCGTCATTCTATCGTTGAGTGACGATTCCTCAACCCAAGAGGAAGGAAGCTTTGATGATGCTTCTAAAATTTCATCTGTCTTGCACCTGTTGGAAGAGCTAGCACAAAAGAGATCTTTTGGGTCTTCTCAGGCCAGCGATGCGGGCGTGAGTGTTGTGGACACCAAAGATGAGCCGGCGACTAAGAAGCAGCAGACCCGTCGTCCTAAGAAGCCGCAATCCAGCCTTGCGGAACGTATGAAGACGGTGACTGGTACGTGCTTCATTTTCTAATTTTTATTGCTTTGAGACTTGATTTGAATGTGATTTTCTTGTGCAGATCCGTCGATTGTTGGGGATGACATGTCTGAGAAATTACCATCACCAACCCCAACATTCGAAAAACAGATATCTCCTCCTCCAGAGAAGGAGACGGAAGCCAAGCCTTCCACCCCTCCTACTGAAGCAAATGTGGAGGGGTCTAATCTTCAATTCGGAGCTAACGACTCCTTGGATTATCTGTTTCAGTCTAGGAACGCTACTGGTTCCCAGAATGATAACCCTGAAGTCACCGAAGAGGGTTTCAGGATTCATGAATCCTCATCTCGATCTCCTCCTCAGTTTTTCTCTACTTCCTCACCCTTGACTACGGGTGCAGGCGGGAGTTTCCAATTTGGACCATCTGTCCATGAGGTTGGAGGAGGTCGACGCATGGTGCCCCGCAACAGTCCTCCTCGATCCCCGTTCGTCTTGAAGCTTCAAGTTCGCATTATTACGGGGAGGCGAATTTAGGAGGGGACTATGATCTGTTTGTCCCTCCTTGGGACATTGTCATCGGGTCTCGATTTTCCGACCCCGAGACTTGTATGAGTTTTGTTAAACACTGCGTGCCGCCTGCAGAAATGGCGCACCAACGTGAACGTTCCCGCCATGATCTTCACACCGACTTATCTTTTTCCTTGGCTAACAGTTTGGCCTGTAGCTAGGAAATCTTACGTGAATGGCGTACAATGGGCGGGAAACTAGGTGAAGCTTCTCGAGCTGTCGAGACTATGAAGAAAGAAGCTGAAGATCATTGCTTGGCGGCCAGTGCAGCCAAGTGGAAACAGACGGACGCAGAGATCACCCTTAGGGGTGAACAAGATCGAAATGCTACCGCTGCCCGTCAATGGAAGGAAGTCTGTGAAAGGAAAAATGTTGTTCTTGAAGCTGCCCGGGCTGAAGCTCAAAAGAAAAAAAAGATGACTTGGCGCGGGCCCAAGAAGCAAATTCTGCTATGGAAAACCAAGTGACCCTCCAAGGCAACCGAATCCAAGAACTTGAAGCAAAGCTGAAGCTGCAAAGGGAGCAGGTTGAGCTTAAAGACAAAGGTGCTGCTGAGATACAAGCTGCCTATGACTCCCTTTTGGAAGCTTGTGAAGAGGCGGAAGCTCGTGCCAATACAGCTTTGAACGAAAAACAACAAACGGCTGAGGAGGTCCAAGAACTCCGAGAGAGGGTTAAGCGTGCAGAGCAAGACCGTCAATGGTTCCTCACTCGAGGGCTTGATTCTGTGAGTTTTCCTCATTTTTTGTTCACTACACACCTTATGCCTTGATGCTAAATAAACTACCTTTTTATTTTGTCAGGTCATCCGTCATATTAAGGGAAGTACCGAGCTCACTGTCTGTTTTGCAAATTTGATGACTGCTTCCTCATAGGCCGGCCACGTGAAAGGTTTAATTAGAGGACGGAGTATGCTCAGTCCGGTCTTACCTTTCAAAATCATCCACTTCATGGTCTCGATGTGAAGCAAGAATACAATATGTGGATTAAAAGTATGACAGCCATGTCTTTTCTCTTCAAAATATGCTTCCAGAGGTTGCCTCTGCCGATGATGGCGTGCAGCAACTGAGGAACTATTTGGATGATGAGTCTGAGGGTGCCTCGTCCGAGGACACTTCCCCGAAAGCTCTGGAGGACATACCAGCTTCTGACCCATAGAATAGGTTTTGACTTTTAAGACTTTGTAACTGTTTCTCCATATATTTGTAACCGTCTTGTGACTATTAATGGAAAGAAACTGTTTGTCTTGTGAATATTACATAGCCTGCGAGATAATATCTTTTTGCAAGATATTTTTGAAATTTTGAATTTTTTGCAAGTTGGATAACTTTAATGACGTGGTGGAGAGAGGAACTTTAAGCGATAACTGAAAAGACGTGTATGACGCCTTTTGACAGCCTGTTCGCACTTTCTTGAATCTCCCGTCTGACGTGTCAATCATCTGACGGCCTGCGTTTTCTCTCCCTTCTGTTATTCAGACGGTCGCATTTATTGCGATGCATATAAATAAGTCATTCGTGGCCTCCAATTTGTTCTTATCGCTTTCCAACTTTTTCTTTCAAAAACAACAGTTCTAAGTCTTCCATATCCTGTCTTTCGATTTCTTTGCTTTATTTTTATTCAGATGGCAGGCGATAAGAAGAATCCTCCTGCTATTCATGAGGTTGGATGTAACATCAGAGAGAAGGACTTTGACGATGTAAAAATGTGTACGGTCTAGCACTGGAATGGGAGGCTGAACGCCCGACCGATGGTGCGATTGCCACTGCTCCGCCGACGAAGAAGACGGCTGTATATTTGGACCATTTCACGACGGGGAACTTCGGTTGCCTGTGACAAGGTTTGCCCGATCCTTTCTTGACAACATATGGGATCCATATATCCCAGATTCATCCTTTTGGGATGTTATGAATTCGACATTTTGAATTCTGTTGTCAAGCCCATAACTTCGAACCATCTGTTGGCGTGTTTGTCGTGTTTTACAAGATGACTTTTCGTGATGGTTGGTATGGTTTTGCCACCACTGGGAAGGGACCTATCAGCTTTGAGTGGATTCGCGGCATATATGGATGGAAATCAAAGTTCTTTTGGATCCGAGAAGACGTTATTCCGTTTACGATGGCTCGTCGTAAACCGGAAGATACGCCACCAGAAGTCCCCACCCTCGAATACGAGGGTCATCCTTGGTTTATTACTCTGACCAAGAAACCGACACCCATGCGTCCCATAAACGAGGGGGCGATGGTGAGTGCTAAGATGAGTCGGTTATGGCCGTTCCCACAGTTAGAGCCTTATTATGAGAACTCGGACAAACGTAAGTATGCTATTAGCTTCATTCTCGATTTCTCCCTCACTCGTAACTTTTTTTCTTTCTCATATAGGTGAGGGTTCAGTCTTCAGTACACTTTTGGACCACGAGAAGGGGCTGATGGTACGTCGTCCGATTGACCAAACGGACGCGCCCATCTTGGAGCGTACACACAATAACTTCCTTTCTCCACCACACTTAGCCCGGACCCTGTGGTTTCCGAGGCAATGTATGCTAAAGGTGAGGAGTTTGTCTTGAAAGGTGAGGGCATTTTACAACCCCAGCCCATTACTGCTGCTACTTCCAGCGGAGTGTTAGTACTTCTTTCGTCCAGTGATGAGTCGTCATTCTGCGAGGAGGGTTAACAGTTGGTGCTACTAATCCGCCGCGTTCAACTGTAGGTCTAACCCGGAAGCAAGATTCAAAGGCCACCACCAAACCGTCTACGGGTGATGAGGGGATCACCTGATGGTTGGTGATGCTAATGTTGTAGGTTCCCTGGATGGATCAACACGAGATATCTCGATCTACGTAGGTGCGGAATCCCTGCGTAGGTCGTTACGAGTGTAGAAGACACGAATAGATCAAACACGATACGATAAACAAACACGTTATATTATAACCAAAACACGTGATACAATATCACTATTACAGACACGAACTCTCGTCCTCACGTTACAGCTCTCGTAACTTCGATAATGATCACACGAACTCTTTTTCTAAGCTAAGCCGTAACCTATATAAATACACGACAACTTCGCCTGGCATGTTCAGGCGAAGTTGTCCATAACTTCGCTTGACTAACAAGTTCGCCTAAACAGCGAACTTGTTAGTAACTTCGCTTAAGATATATAAAACATAATTAATCATTACAGACTCGATTACAGACACTAGACTATGAACTACTGACATTATGCACCAACAGACTCCCCCTTGGCAGTAGCTTCATGTCTTGATCTTCAAGCACGTGTCTTGTAATCTTCAATCTCTTGGTCTTCATGCATGCACTCCCTCTCTCACGCATACCGTGACTACTCGCTGATATTTCCTCGCTTCATCTTTCCAAGCAGGAATATAGAATATCTTCTTCTCGTTTAACACCTGCAGATCAGCTTTCGATAAATTAACAAGATGCATCGGATCATACACTCTTAGCACTTCTTGTTCATCTTCGTCTTCCATCACGGCTTCAGCAGTCTGGCAATCAACATACCACCATTTAAGATCTTTCAACACATCTTGAGGCATAGTCTTCATTGGAACCTCTTTCATGCATCGAATCGATTTGTACTTCATTACCATCCATGGCTTGCCATCTGCTCTCATTCCTCTTTCCTTATCTTCCACTAGCTTTCCCTTCTGTGGCTTTAATAACTCAAACTTCTTTTCTTTAATACTTTCTTTCCACATGATCTTCCCAATAACTCTGGCCATGTTGTCGTTGCTTCTATTAATCAACCCCAATCTAGCCAAATCCTTCACCTCACATTCAGGCAATGTATTGAGAGATCTCAACGTCCTCTTAAAGTATTGGATCCCATCATATCTTTTCACCACGAACACTTTTAACTGTTCATCATATAGCCAACAGATAATTCCTTTCTTTGATTCAGCATAGCCTTTGATATTATAACTTTTCTTGAACATGGTTGGAACAGCAGGCTTCTTAGTTTTGATAAACCAATGAGCATAGCCTTCCTTCCATCTAGGCTGCTCCTCCCATTCTGTATCATCATCTACTGTATCTTGACATACATCTGACTTTTCAACTTCAGGGATCTCGTGTTCAACATTCTCCTCAACTATTTCACCTTCTTCAACATCATCTTCTATCACAATTTTTGCACCAATCTTTTCAATCTCTTCGACTGGTAGAACGTCATCTTCACACATAAACTCATCATCTAACATATCATCATCTAATTCCTTCAAGGCATCGATCACATCATCTCCCATCTCCTCGTCATCTACCATCACCACCTCATCACCACCAGAACCGCCAGCTGCACCTGCAGACTCCCCCTGAGCTGTGGAAGTCCCAAGAGCTTGATTAGTTCTTGGCAACTCACCACCTGCACCTTTCGATGCATTGGGATCATCGTCTCTGTCATTCTTCTTCTTTGTCCTGAGCTCGTCGCCTTTACAGCTCGTCTCCCCCTGAGATGCCAAGAACTCCTTCATAGCATCTATAATTTTTCCATGTTCAACCAGTAGGGACGACTGCAGCTGATTCTCTGTTACTAGGCGCTGAATAGCCTGGGTCTGGATAAGATTCACCCTTGATTGTTCTGCCACGACCCGTTCAAGTGCGGCTATTCTTTCCGAGTCTGATAGTGTTGCATCGAAATAGAACCTCATATGCGATAACTCGTGAGTGTACTGAGGAGGGATTTCAAATGTAACCGGGACATCAGAAGTAGCTGTGGACGTAACCGCAGGTGGTATCGTGACCGACAACCCTGCAGTGTGAACCACTGTCGACTCAATAACCTGTGCAACAACCTCCGACGGAGTAAGCGTTGGAGGCGGCAACGATACAATATCTGGAGTCGTCAGCTGGAGTGTGATGGATGGGAGGCCAACAGATGATGATGTAGCCACCATGGGAACGTCCGTGGCGCTTGGCCTTGTGACCTGTAATGGTGTAGGGACAATCGACATACCTGACAGTGCGGCCGGAGCGAAACGTATGACTCTTGAACTCTCACCGGCTCCCATACCTGCACCTGTCCTGTCCCTTCTTGAACGTCTGATCAACTTATGAATGTCTTCTTCTTCTTCTGACTCACTGTCGTCATCTGTCCTCTTTCTCTTCCCATACGTTCTTTCTCGAGTTACCATCATACGTCTTGCCTCATCCATTACATCATCAAAATCTGAGTCAGCCACCGTCGTAGCTGCTCTAGTAACATCCACCCTCGAAACTTGTGCTACCGAGACCTGTACATCTTCTTGAGGATCAACTCGGTCCATATCGAAGTAGCCTTGACCTCCAAACTCTTCATCAAAGTCTATGTTCTCCTCTAGTGACACAACAGGCGCAGCAGGTATATGTTGAGGTGCTCCTGCCTGTTGTGGTTGAGGGTCTCTGAACTCGTCCCCATTGGCAGGAACATACTCCGGGTTGATTAAATACCCAAAGAGTGGAGTATACCTGGGACGGAGCTCAGGTTTGCTCCTCGTGCTCGATGTCCTGCACTGAGCGAAGATACGTTTGTTCACACTCTCCACGTATCTGATCGGGCGGCGCTGAGGTAGATTTGGAGCCACATGGTTCAAGATCATCTGGATGAATCTTGGATACATAATGAACATCTCACGCGCCACTGCCCGTCTTTGTCTATCGATCTAATAGAAGACCATCTGACTGAAGCTATAACGTTTGTTATAAGTCAGAGCAGTCATCGCCGACTGCATGGTCGCACCCATCCCGTCAGTACCCGCCTTCCTCCCTGACATGCAGACAATCATTACGTGCATGAGGAAGCGCCACTGATCGAGTAGGAAACCCTTCCTTCTTTGTGTATCGCCCAACGGGCCCAAATAGCCCATTCGTAAAAACGCTCCATCTCGGAAAGGAGCCACAAAGTCCGTCGGGTCATCCCTGATCTCATTCCCGAAACGTAAATCTGCCCGGATTTGTTCAGAAGAGAACTGAACTTCTTGATTGTTGACGGTTGCTCGCATAACCGGGGGCTCAACGCGGCAATCGTATTCCACCGTCTGCCAAAAATCCTCATTATTGGGTAAGGATATCGGCAGAGTAGTTGTGATCGCGTGGAATATCCGCGAGCGAAGGAGGAAAGTGATGATTTCGCGGTAATCCTCCACACCACTCGCATCTGGGTCTAACGTAATATACATATTATGCCCAGGGAAGAATTGTCTCTGGTTATCTCCCCCGTCATCGCCACCAGCACCTCCAGCACCAGCAACAGCAGCCATATCTGCAACAAACGAACCAAGTTAGATACACGTTAAGGCATAATCACAAGTTCGCTTGTTACCATGAGCGAAGTTGTGATAAAGTCTGTATAGGCGAAGTTAAAGGTGGGGCGAAGTTGGGAACAACTTCGCTTCATCTTTAAGTTCGTCTAATAACTAATAAGTAAAAAGGTCCAGGCGAAGTTAATGATAACTTCGCTTCACCACAACATCGCCTCAGGCGAAGTTAAACCTCAGGCGAAGTTGCGGATAACTTCGCCTAATCCTTAAGTTCGCCTGAATCTGAATCGGCGGTTGATAGGTTTATGAAACAACGTGCAGCTGGTGATTTCGTGATTAAGGAATCCGGAAAACATGATTTATGGTTATCTAGACGATCAATGTGTGAACGACCACGTTAAAACAAGTTAGAAACCGGGTTTAAGGATCGAACGTCCGAGGTCACTAACCGGTTGTCGAAACAACCTAGGATTAACAACATTGAACATCGATTATAAGATATAAGAAACCTTACACACCTTTAATCACGGAATGGAATCGAAATAAGAACACAGAGATTTTGATCGATAAGTTCGCTAAGGTATGCACAGATAGTAAGTTCGCTGGATTGAAAAATTAATGAACAGTTTGACCTTAAAAATTCCTTTATAATAGGAGCGGAGTTATACAGGCGAAGTTATGGATAACTTCGCCTAGGGCGAAGTTATTCACAAGTTCGCCGATATATCAAATTTTACAAAATCAACCCCTATAATTTGAACAATTTGCAATTAAGTTTTAAAACTTCCTTAAAGAATTAAATGACACAATCAAGACCAAGTAACCAGTTATAAAATCATAAAACTACCTAAGTACGAAAAACTTTAAAAAATTAAAGTACAAGGGATCAAATTTCAGTCTCGACAGGGACTACTACGTTTTAGAAAAGATCCGAATAGGAATCATACTAACTACGTGACTGTCACATAGATCCGTGTTTAGCTGTATTATGACATAAAGAAACAGGTTGTAGGCAGGTAAATAACTTAAGATGGTTTTCATCGTTTCTGTGATACGAGTTAAGTTCAATTAAGCTCAAAAATTAAGTGGGCAACAACTCAGAGATTATGATGCCTCCTATCTATTCTCAAAGCGTATTTGGCTTTCCCCAAGTCACCCCGAATTGACTTCGACCCGTAGTGTCTGATTAAGTTGTAAGTATTCTTCGATCTTTAGACTCTTCTTCCCGTTCTCTTTCTTACATCATGATTGACATTTAAGTTAAAGAATGTCTCAATGACTTAATTTTTTTTTTTTTTTATTTAACAAACACATAGAGAACAACTGCAAGTCCCGAATCTGGATCACTGCAGTCTCTTGACACGCTTTCTTCACGGGAATCAGAACACTAACAGGCTCGTGTATGACTGGGTAATCGCTTTTCTGCCCTATCATTCGGAAAGATATATATGAAGACATGCAGAACTCTTAAGAAGTTTCCACATAAAATCGAGTAGATTTAGTTAGTATCACTTCTAATTTTACGCACCATAAAAGCTACCATGACATACAATGACTGTTCTTAAGCCTTTTAAGCCTAATAACTTCACTAGTTAAGCACACAGAATCAGTATATCTATCATTTTCCAAGGTTGGATCAATTTTCTGTTAAACATAGCAAACGAACTTCTTATGAAGTAGTAGACTTGAAAAATAATTTCATTTCCTAAAAAATTTTTTTTGACTTCAATCGCCCCGATCAGTTCAAAGTCTTCAGGTAAACGGTTATCCTGCGAATCCCAATGGATTAGCTGGACCGACCTCATACAAGTATGTGTCCTTCTAACTAAGTATAATCGACTAATTTTCAGCGAAAGAATAAAAACACATCATAAACCGCCCCGGTCACATTCAATCATCTGGTTAATGGCAACCCTTAAACTCTACAAGTAGAAAATGAGGACCAAACATATCCGAGGATATGTCCTTCAAACTGAGGTAACCGACATAATTTTAAGCGATAGTGACATATTTTTTTTTTTAATCAAAAACACAAAGCATGGTTACTCGGGATTGATCATCCCATTCAACTCAACAAGGTTTTGAAATCTTGATTTGTCAAACGCTTTAGTATATAAATCAGCGAAATTATCAAGCGTATCCACCTTTTCAAGCACAATCAGTTTCTTCTCAGCACAATCCCGTATAAAATGATGACGTATGTCAATATGTTTAGTTTTACTGTGCTTCACGGGATTGTTAGTTACTGAGATAGCAGCTGTGTTATCAATGCAAATAGGAGTAAGTGAGAAATTCAGACCATAGTCGCGCAACTGTTGTTGAATCCACAAAACCTGGGAGCAGCAGTTGGATGCTGCCATGTATTCTGCCTCACATAGTCGCGCAACTGTTGTTGAATCCTCAAATGAGATTCTTTTGGGTTTGCCTGAAAGCGTGCACAAAGACAAACAGCAAACATTATATCAGGCCTAGAAGCAGTTAAGTACATTAAAGAACCTATAATAGCCCGATATTGGGTTGGGTCCACGTCTGCATCGTTGTCTGAATTAGCACCCAATTTGTGATTGACGCAGACTGGAGTATCGAATGGAGTGCTGTCCTCCATCTTGAAGCGTTTGAGCACATCATGGACATACTTGGTCTGATGAATGAACATCCCATCCTTCTTCTGATCAACCTGCAATCCTAAAAAGAAAGTTAGTTCACCCATAGCACTCATTTCAAACCTTTTCTTCATGACGGGCCTCAAAATCTTGACACATGGAGACTCTTGATGCAGCAAAGATAATGTCATCCACGTAGACTTGCACCAGCAGGAAGTCGCTTCCATCTCTCTTGAAGAACAACGTGCTATCTATCTTCCCTCTTCAAACTCATTTTCAAGCAAGTAATCTGATAAAGTTGAATACCAGGCACGAGGTGCCTGATGTAGTCCATATAATGCCTTGCTTAACTTGTACACGTGATCAGGAAAGTCTGGGTCAGGAAAACCCGGAGGTTGCTCAACATACACTACCTCATCAACTTTCCCATTCAGAAACGCACTCTTCACATCCAACTGAAATACCTTCATCTTCTTATAAGCAGCGAACGCCAAAACAATCTAATGGCTTCCAACCTTGCGACAGGAGCGAACACTTCATTATAATCAATCCCTCTTGTTGATTAAAACCTTTAACGACTAGCCTCGCCTTGTTTCTTATGATAATCCCTTTCTCATCTCTCTTGCACTTAAACACCCATTTTGTGCCTATCGCATGCACATTCTTCGGTTTTTCAACCAAATCCCATACTTCCATTTTCTTGAATTGAGCCAGCTCTTCTTGCATGGCTTCGACCCACGAGCTGTCCTTTAAAGCCATTTGATAATTCTTCAGCTCAATCTGG
>NW_027506628.1:0-66236 GCF_021521415.1 Bidens hawaiensis
GCTCCGGCAACAGTATGCATGTACGCAAGCCCCCTAAAGATCTACAACTTTCACTAGTTAGTCCCCGCAAAACCAAAAAAGAAACAAAACAAGCCCTTATAAAGAAGGAAAAAAACTCACTTGATAGGTGTACAATTTCACATAAATGAGGGGCATACTAGAGTGTAGCATATTCTTATAATTTTCCAAAACTCCATACACAGTCTCTGGGACATAATCCATTACTAAGTTTAGAAACACATCGTCCTTGCTTGTAGTTGAAAAGAAACAATGTTTTAAGGAAACAATGTTTGGATGGTCCATTAAGCGCATTAATTGCAATTCACGGCTCTTGTATCTTTTGTCTTGCAAAACCTTTTTAATAGCAACAGTTTCTCCAGTTTCTAAGCATTTTGCCTAAAAATAGTAAAAGAAAAGAATAAATAAATAATAAAGCATAGACATATAAACTAAAAAAGGTTTCAAGGAGAGAAACACTATACTTGAAAAACAGTTCCAAATGATCCGGTTCCTACAACACGCTCCGCCATGTAACTAAGAGTCTGCACGAAGTTAGATTAATCACTTTTCTAAATATGCTTATGATATTTACGCACACCGCGTGAATGCTTCCAAAAATACTACCAAAAGAACTATTTCTATTTGCGGCTATACGCACGCTTTGGATTGATACGCTCCAAAGTCCAAACACACCTCCACGTGAACAATTACAATACCAATAACATAAAGAAATCCGAATAAATTTTATAAAATCATAATTTACCAATCAAACAAGATTCACCCTAACGAACCTAAATCATATACTAACATTTAGATCAACGATATATACCTGCTTCGGTTCGCCATTCTTGCCTCCAACCGTGGTTGTGATGATATGACCGGCTTCTGAAGCTTCATTCCCATCAAGAACGTGCACCGACATTTCCTGAAACATGTATCAAAACACTTTTACTTTCCAACATTACCGCGTTAGTTCTACACTCGTTAAAGCAACATTTTTCCAAATGTTAACATAACCAAATAACCATCTTTCACATTCCATCCAACCATAAAAACAATTTAACAATTCTTAACAATCAAACCCTAATTCCAAACCCTAATAGCAAACCCTAGAGCACCCAAATGGCCAAATTAGCAGCATTCATACAAATCAAACTCTAACCCAATTCAAGAAACTCAAAAGACCAAAACAATTAACAGCTTTACCTCAACTGTTGACACCAGAGCAATGATTCTTGATTTAACAGAAAACCCAGAATTTATAGAGGCGAATTGGATGTGGGTGTATGCATTTTGAGGTGTGGCAAGAATATTGTGTGACAAAATAAAGATTCCACCTTTTTGAATGAAATTTAGGAAGAAACAATTACATGTGAATACAGCCTACACTGTGTGTTTTGGTGTGTTGTTTTTGAGGTCATGAGAGAGGCTGTGAGTTTATTATGGCTTTAATTCATAAAAAGACTCTTTTTTTTTTTCTTTTAATTGTTTGTGAATAATAATCATGCTTTAGAGGTTATGATTATAGGTCTGTATGTTTCATGTGAATAATATGGGCATGGAATGTGTGTTTTACAATTTTTTATTTTATTTTGTTTAAACCCAATTTATAATCAAATTTTTAAAAAGCATTGTTTTTATTGATAGTACTTTCATTACGACTGTAAAGAAGGTGAAACTCTGTGGTTATATTTTTTTATGGCATTTGTTGATGGTGGGAGTTTAAAAAACTGGTTGATTGTTAAATTGATTGTGATGTTGTTTTAATGGTCAGGCTGATGGACTGATAATAAGGTTTGGATTAAGTTGTATTTAATTTTGAGGATATTTGGATATTAAATAAGATTTGATTTTACTAAATGAAGGTTTGGAATATTTTTATTGTTATAATGATTATGTATAGAAGAATTAAAGTAATATATTATTTGCTTAAAAGGAAAAATAATTAAGATGTGAATTTCTTTAAGGAAAAAGAAGTAATATATTATCCATCTAAAAGTTATTGTCATATTAAAATTCATCGAGAGACAACACATGTTTTTTGGGGGTAAGGCCAGGCCGTAAGGGTAATTCTCCTTGCTATAATTACACATAAAGTTAAATAATTACGTAATTTATATGAGAATTACATTAATACATAGTTACGCACATACATATGTACACACCTCATAAAACTAATTATATAACACATTTTATAATTACATCACTTATTTTCATAATCACGCACGTTACACACATAATGCTTATTGGTTTAAAACAAATCCATTTGTTAGTTATAAAATGTTGTAGCAATAAGGTACTCAATTTAAAGAAAATTTAATGCTTGTTTTTATTGTGTATTTTTTTTAAAAAAATATTCTTGTATAAAGAATTTATAGACGTTTAATAAAAATAAGAGAACTTGAGAAAAGTCATAATAAAAGACTATACTTCGGTTATTTCTTGCATTGAAAGATAATGTGATATCTATGTATATCATTAATTGATTTCTTGATATAAGGGTATGTAATTATTGGGTCAAGTTATTTTATAAAAGAGGATAAAAATGAGAAATTTGAGAATGATTTATAGTCACATAAAATTCTTTTAAAAAAACATAACTTAAAATTTAATAAAAAACCGAACAAAATAAAAATATAGAAATGTTTTCACCATCTTCCTTGTTTTTTAAAGACACAATGTTGAGTGAAAAAGATCATTGTGTCTTTTTGTTTAACATTGTGTTTTGTGTTTATTTTTGTTCTTGATTGTGTCTTTTTTCTTAACATTATGTTTATTTTCTTGATATTGCGTTATGTTATTCAACATTGTGTTATATTTTACGATCTAGTGTGTTTTTTTAGTTATAACTGCATATTTTGTTCATTTTCGTCATTATGTCTTAAAATGAAAATGACGGATGAAACATTTGAGTTTTTAGAATTTTTATCGTTTTATATTTATATTTTGAGTTATGATTTTTTTTTTATTTTGAATATTTAACTAAGGATTTTTTATATGATCACAAATACTCCTCACACTTTTCATTTTCATTTTCATTCTCTTTTCCTTTTCCTTTGTATTTTAAACGTTCCCGTAAATGTTTTCACGTTTATATACATGTAGAAAGCACTTTTGAATATGTGGGTCCAAGTTCAAATCTTGGAAAATAATTTTTTAATTTAAAGGAGGATAAATATGGAAGTAAGATAAAACAAAAATAATAAAAGATATAATAACGAAAATAAAAGATATGTTTGGCAAAAAGCTTCTAAATGTTTCCAGTTACAAACTTTTAAGAAAAAACTCATATTTAATAAAAAAAACTTTGTTTGGTTAATGTAGCTTCAGCTTTTAGGTTGGTAGAAAAAATTTCATATTTGAGCGTTTGAGATAAAACTAGCTACACGATTTTATATTTGAATTTACAAGTTTGGTACTTGAACTTCTATCAACTTTTGTTAATTTATATAATAGTTACACATTTAACAGTTATGCAAAACTAACTACCCCCACGACTTTTTTAGGAGCCGTAACTTTTTCGCATGTTAATAATTTTTTTAAACAAATTACATCATAAAAAAAGAGCATTTTATTCTCTTTAATTTAAGTATGATATTGTTATACTTCTTTAACTTTAAAAAATTAACATACTACGTGATTATCGGTTAAGATCGGTAACAAGTCGAGTCAGGTGAGCTCGAGTCATGTGTAAGACCAAATTAAGGTCTGAACGAGTCGATACAAAAAGGGTTAAATTAGTTCGGTTCGTGTCGGTACGCTTTTGAGTCGAAAGGGGTCAGGACAGACCATGTTTTAGATTAGAACAGTGCCGGTTCAAAAAGGGATTCAGATCAAAATAGGTTAATTTAAAAAATTATCTATTTGAAATTACTGTTTACTTTAGCTTTGTTTCTTGATTTGCGACATCAGTTATACGCTTACTGCATTTCCATGAATTCGTGTTATGTATGCACTATCATCAGGTTAATCATGTACCGACACTGATTATGCAGTTGATGTTAGGTTGTGTGCCCATTCCATCGCACCACACGGGCAACCAACTAGTTTTATTAAAAGCTTATGCTTCTCTGCCAAATAGGCCTGTAAACGAACCGAACGTTCGGTGAACTGTTCGTGAACCGTTCGGCAGGAAGTTCGTTTATTTTCGTTTATTTAATAAACGAACGACCATGAACACAAAATTTGTGTTCGTTTAACTAAATGAGCGAACATGAACAAATGTTTCGTTCGTTCATTTATGTTCATGAACGTTCGTTTATGTATTAATAGAAAATAATTAAATTTTATCTGGATATGTCATATGCTTAAAGGTTTTATATTTGTTAATTTTTGTTCATTTATGTGTTTTCAGATTTAAGTTTGTTTATGTTTGTTTGTGTTCATTCACATTGGTTCGTATATGTTTATTTATATTCGTTTATCTTTGTTTAGTTATGTTTGTTTAGATTTTAAACAAACGAACATAAACGAACACAAATGTCCATTTTTAAATAAACGTACATGAACATAAATATTTGTTCGATTAATTATAAAGTTAAATGAACGAACACGAATATGCCATTGTTCGTGTTCATTCGATTCATTTATGGGCTTTCAATATTCACATTGATGAATACATCGGTCTTATTCTCTAGCCTCTACCGTTTTATTTTTGTTCGTTTGTGTTTGTGAACCACCGTTCGTGAACACATTAATTTTCTTAATGAACGAACATGAACATAAAATCTCGTTCGGTAAGTGTCCATGAACCGTTCATGAACACAATATTTTCTTAACGAGCAAACATGAACAAGGCCTTGTTCGTGTTCGATCGGTTTGTTTACGGCCCTACTGCCAAACACCTAAAAATATTTAAAAAGCTACAGCTTCCAACTTTCAGTTAACAGCTACAAGCTAGTTTTGCCACACATATACCCAATGTCATGCTCTTGTCAATCTACTCAAATCTGGTAAGCCTATAATCCGTCGAATTAAACTGGTTGTGTGTTGTTTAAGGATGAGCTCGGTATTATATCGATACCGATCTCGCATTTCTCAAAAACTTGGTGTCGTTATCAGTACAAAAATGCCCTATAACGTACCGGTATCGTAGGAAAAATTCAGTAAATATCGATACCCTATTGACCCTGAAGCCTTGAACAATTGGTACCGAGCACGGTACTCGTTTTAATATCGGTACCCAATACGATTTACTCATCACAAACGTTGTTCATAGTATGGTCGGCCGGCTCAATCCTATTACGAAGAGTGGATAGAGCCGAAGGTCAAAGATGGACCCTACTGCCATCAAACATGGTACCTTTTCAAGGAGTCTTCGTTTCATACATTTGACTAGTATATAATATTACTAGTTTTTAACCCCCGTATTACGGGGGTTGTTTTATATTGTTTGTTATAATATTTATTTATTTTTTGAATTTATATTTTTTTATTGTATGAAAGTTAATAATATACTTATGCTTTGATAATAAATTGTTTCACAAATAAATGAGATTTTATAACCTGGTTTAAAAGCTATATGGTTTTGATAAGACCCAAGACCCGTTTATATTTTTTACTATAAAATTGGTTTTTTAATTATAAATAATATTTATGAAAGTTAATAATATACGTATGTTTGATGAGACCCAAGACCTGTTTACTTTTTTACTATCAAATTGGTTTTTTAATTTAAATAATATATATATCTTTTTTAAAATAAATAATATATTAATTTTTATTATATCCTATTTTATAGGATTTTTACATCAATAATTTGGTGAGAATAATTTTTAATTTAATGAGATGTTATAACCCGTTTAAGGAATATCTGGGTTTGGTAAGACCCATACCCATAAATTTGGGTCAAATGCATGAGAAACCCCCATTTAAAAATCAAACAAATCTGGTGACTCCAAAAAAAGGGGGAGCGACCAAATCGCGACACGTAGGATTTTTATATATTCGTTTATATATATTATAGATAGATTAATTTATTATATTATGTTCTACAACATGTCTTAATTTTATTTATTTATTTTTTTATGATAAAACTTAAAGTATGTTCCTATGATATAGATATCGAGCTGGAGTATGATTTTATTTCAGGTATTCAACCTTTTTGATATTAGATTTTTATATATTCTAATTACTAGATTTAGACCCTGTGTATTACACAGGACGGGTCAATCTTTAAATTACAATTTGATAATATGATGCAAATAAAAAACACAATTAAACGTAAACAATAAGTACATAACTATGCGTAAAAATGTACTTACATATATACTTCTATCTATACTACATCTACAAAGAAGTTTTGACTTTACAATTTATAAATTTAAAAAAATCTCTTTGTACACAACATTTGAAGTTTTATAAATTTAAAAAAATCTCTTTGTACACAACATTTGAAGTTTTATCGAAAGTTTTCCATCTTTATCTAATTTCATGAACAGTGTTTATGTTAGAGGTGTTAAAAGTTACTTTTTGATATATATATATAATAATATCAATTTTAAGCCGCATTTGCTCATTACTCAATGTAATGAAACATACAGTTGTTCACTGGAAAAAACTGGATATCAAATGACCAAACCAACCATAGAAAGAGATTGTCACGTGCTCATATTCATCATCATGCAAATCATACGACAATTGGAAATTTTCTCATTTGAAATTTGAGAGGAATTTTTTATCAGAAAGAGTCAAAGTAATTATATGTATCAGAAAGAGTCAACCTGTCTCATTTGGAATTTGAAAGTATTTTTTTATCGGAAAAAGTCAAAGTAACTATATGTATAAGAATAACTGTCTCATTTTATATATAACTTTTTAATTTAATGATGTATGTCAAATACAATATCTACTTTACCTAAAATAGAGGAAATAGAATCAAGACCATTAAGTCTTGGCTTACAAAATAAACCATTATTGTAATCCAACGATATTTCCCCTAAGTAAAGTATAGAATATATATAAAAACGAAACCTTCCTACATTCTTTCAAGCCATCAGATTGTTTTATTTGTGAATGAAGGTTTCTCATGCATTTACCCGAATTCACGGGCATGAGTCTCACCAAACTCAGATTATTATTTTCAAGTAAAAATGTATTCAGCCATCCTTTCACGAGAACGACAAATTTTAGTGGATTTTATAATATAATTAATGCTAAAGAAGATTATATAAAAAATTACAAAAAACAAGGAGAATACTTTAATGGAAAAAAGTTCTTTCAGGTAAACATATTAATAGATACATGTGTAAATGAAAACTATATAAATTGTAAAGTTTGTAAGAATTTTGCCCACCATAGTAAAAATACCCCATTGCCCAACCTGAAAACCTTCTTTTGTCGTATGTCGAACTTGAATCCAAGAACTTATATTTTTAAATGTAATCTTTGACATATCAATATTTTAATTTTGATATGAAGAAAAGTATATATATGAATATGATTATTGTTAATCAAAATCTTTACTATAAATAACTCAATATAAAAAATAAAAAACGCCAAAACAATCCCCAAAATTTACACACATAATTTTTACTAATAAATTTTTTGGGTTGTAAAAACAGTTCAGATTATCAAATCTGTATTAATATATATTAATTTTAATGTTTAGTCAAATCTTAATTCTAATGAATGTAAATTTTAAAAAACAAAACAAAACAAAACAAAACAAAACAAACAAACAGAGCACATAGCACATGTATATTAATTAAACAAATGTTTAAGATGCTTGATCAACACACATCTTATATTTACTAATAAAAGTCTATGGCAACATCATCAATGTTGACACTTTTGAAATTTGAATTTTAGTTATTATTCAGAAAATTTGTTTAAAATGAAATATTTTTTCTCGGAAGAAAAGTAAATCAGTTTATATTCTATATTTATACTATTAATATAGATTTTCAATAGTAAAAGGTAATTATATGACGTGACTTTATTTGATAACCCAAATAACAAATTGTTTTAACCCATGAATATATCTAGAATCAAGGAGATTAAAGATTAAGAATTTTGAAGGGAAAATATGATCAAGAATTAATATGGGACTGACATGTGTCGCAAGGATTTTCTTTTATTAGTAATGTAAGATATTCGTTTGAGAATAACTATGTCAAGATATTAAAAAGTTGGTAATTTTTAAAGCAGAAAAATTATTTGATTTTTGATTTTATATTATAAGTTTTATTGCAGTTAACTTATCATCCTAATTTTTGTTATATCAAATACAACATTTGGGTTCCATCGATCATATTATAATGACGTGTCTTCTATTTTGAACGTTAAATTAATGCATATTTTTTGTTTAATGTGAGACTTGAACCATAATCAACTGGTAGAGACTTCATCTTAACAAACACCTTGATATCATTAGGCACCAAACCCTTAAGTATAATGGTGTGTGGATATTTCAAGGGTGCTTGGATTTCTTTGTTTTACCTCCTTGCAATATTTTTTCAAAAGTTAATAAGTCACAATATTATGAGTTAAACAAGAGAATTATAATTATAATCTCAAAAGTGAATAAATTAAACTTGGAGGGCCAAATTGGTTATTCTCAAATTCAAACAAAATGGACTTTATGTTGTAAGCCATGTTAATCACACTACCAAAGGTCCAAACTTATAAAACTTCTACAAGAGTGTGCGTGTGAGTCGATCAAGTAAGAAAGAAGAAATCACAAATATCTAGCCAAATTGAAGCTGAATTATTGATTACTAGTAGCGGTGTTCTTCGGTTTGTTTCTCGGGTTTCAAATTTTTTATTTTTGACCCGAAACCCAACCCAAATCTCTCACGGTTTTTCGGGTTCGGGTTGGGTTAATCGGGTTTCGGGTATCTAAGAAAACAAAAGGAAAATGAAAAAAGTGAAGAAAAACTACAATACGAAAACTAAAGCAACATATTTTTCTTTACTCTTTACGTAAATAACCAAATAATAAATAAATATTACCCGGAAAACCAACATATTTTCTTCTATTACATTGTTATTAGTCATAAATAGAAAAGATATATAAACAATAAACAATCGATCAACCATAATAGGTGAAACAAGAACAATTGGAAATGTTTAGAGTGTTCTGTATACAATGTACATATCTAATAATAATATTATGATTTTAAACAAATAGTTTATTCGGGTTGACCCGAAACCTAGAAATCAGACCCAATACCCAAGCCGAATTACTTCGGTTCGGGTTGACCTTTTCTCGGGTTCGGGTTTTTCGGGTCGGGTTAATTTGGGTTTGGGTTCGTGTGTTTCTCAGGTTGGGTTTCGGGTAAAAGTGACAGCCCTAATTATTAGGTGTTGCCTAACAATCCATGTTGATTTCAAATCACTAAAACTTCATTGGTATGCACTTCTAAGTTCAAAATATGTGTATTGGTCTAGTGACATGTGACTTAATGTGATGTGACTATGTATTGCCATGGTATGTTAAGTAAAATTATGCAAAGTATGGAAAATGTCTAGGGTTATGTACCTTTGGATAAGGTAGCTCTTAAAACTTAGGAAAGAGTGGAATTGATGATGGTCCTTGTAGACCACACCGTATGAAAGCAAGAGATGAACTTTCTCAAAGCACTTGCGATGGTTCGGCTACAGTCAATGGTGATGAATGAACATGAGTACCGAAGACCATGACCGAAGCACAAAAGTTCAGGAGACGAGAATGCAAAGTCCAAATGAATTAATGACCAGACTGAGAAAGAAATGAGGAGGCACACTTGTCATAAGAAATCAAGCTAAAAGAGCTTTTCTTAGGTTGCTTTGTTGAAAATTAGATTGAATAGGTAAGGCCTTGAATTTATGTGTTTATCGTTTGCTTGAGTATAAACACATATTCTTGAGCAATACTAAAATCTCCATATGACATCCGGCTCAACTTTTTAGCCCATAACCCACTTTACTTTTGGCCCGTAATTAGAATTAACATTAACATTTTTATTGTGCTTAAGAAACGGCCATTTGAATCACTAAAATGGGCCACTGGCTCACTCAATCATCTTCATTCATTTCTTCACTCTCGTTCTTATGAGTGAAAAATAGCGGGGTAATAGTTAGGCCGGGTTGGGTTGGATATATTGGGAGATGTGGTGTTCCTTTTTATTTTAAATAATGTTGATGTAATTTGGTGTATGTTGTTGACTAGTAAGTTACTATCCTCAATATTAATAAAACCGTTTTAAGGAACAAATATTGCTAATCCTCTCTTTTGTTTCCGCCTACGAATTAGTAACACTTCATTTCTGATGTGTTGAAATATTCATATGTTTTGACTTGTTAGAATCATTTCTGCAAGATACCCAACCTGCTAACTAACGCTAGATTCTAATTCTTTTCTTTTATAAAAAAAGTGTCCTTATTTTTCAATTAGCTTTGAAAATCAAAAATGTTGATCCATAGTTTATTATTTATATTCGTTTAAAACTAATTTGAATACAAATCAGGTAGTATAAAAATATTATGTTGTCAAATATTTTATACATATTTGTTAATGAATCTTTAAGAACAAATTTTCATAACAAGAAATATAAAAAGTAAATCATGAATTCAATTTATAATATTACATTTACAACTGAAGTTGTGTGATTTGTACACAAATTGGTTGTTATTATAAATATATATTATTATGGTTATCAATACCTAATATAGATTAGGTTTGTTCTCCAAGTTATCATCTCCTATATATATACTTCATTGTACCCTATTGATATATACATCTTATTAATGAAATATCTCTCTTTCTCCCTACATGTTCATCTCTTATTTCTTTGCTATTAGGCTAGTTTCACAATACGTTATCAACACGAGTTGCTGCTTGAAGATGGCTTGTATTGTCGTTAGATCTGGATGCCACTTCAATTTTTATAAATGGTACATTTTCTTCTCACAATTTATCTAACATCATCATGAAAATTATTAATTATTACTGCTCTTAAAAGAAAGATGCAATGAGTTTTTCAACTGCAGCAATGGAATTTGCATTTTCTTCGATGTCCATTATCTGAATTTGGAAAAAGGTTATGAAGGATTTATTGAGTTGAATATATAAATTTGTGATGGAAACGTGAGCTTCCATGTTTATTACTTTGTGTTGTAACAGTAAATTTAATAAAAGTTAAATATTTGTAGGAAATAAAAGAAGAGATAAACTAGTATTAATAACATATATTATTTAGTAAGATTTTAATCACTGTTTTAATTAAGTATGATTATGACCGAACTTTATGTTTTGTGCATAATATTTGTGATTGTCACAAATTTCCCTGTCGGAATTGCCGGGGTCTGTGAGTTACCAGCCACTCCTATTGAAGAGGTAGGTCCCAGCAGAGCCCAGTTGGACCCGCAAGACTCACCTTGAAGAGAGACGTCTGCGCAGAAACCAACTAGATCCGCAGGACCCACCATGCTCAGAGACGTGACGTCCTTACGCGCAGTACGCAAGCTGTTCCCGCAGGAAATGCCTCCCAATGGTGAAGTACTCCGCCTGTTCCCGCAGCTGCGGATACAAGCCATCAGGGAAGGCCACCCGCGCAGCAAGGCTACACGCACAAGGCACTTAGCTCTCAATAATTCAGTTGTCACCTGAAGGAATGAGCAAAGCCGGGAGCAATCCCGCACAAAGGCGGGAGGGGGAATACTCCCGCCCAAATAAGCCAGTCCGTACGGGAAGATCTTCTGTACTGTACCTGACGAGGTATGGGCAAAAGATCTGACCAAAGATACGACAGCTTATTGACAACAGTATGGCGAGCAGCATGCTCTTGTACTGTATGTCACTATTAGCCGCTGCCTACTCACCAACTCCTGTCATACCACGTGCATAGCCGGCAGTTGGTGGAAAAGGAATAGTACACAGCAGGCCTGGTCACTGTCAGCCGCTGCCTACCCACCAACTACCAGCATGGCACGTGCGTAGGCCACAGTTGGTAGAACAGGAATACTATTAAGCCGGCTATACCTTCTTGGAAACCTACCTTCGGCTATAAATACCCCAAATGGTATGATCTTATCATCTTATCATCATATACTATCTCGTATTACATATTATACCTGATATCTGCTCTAGCAATCTCTTAATATACATTTATATATTCAAGAGCAATCTAGTCTGATTCTCACGCCGGAGGGTGGTCACAAGGAGGAACCCCCCCCCTTCTCAGTGACGAGCTCACGGTGTCCGTTTTGCAGGTTATCAGAAGAACCATCTTTGCCGGGTCTAACCCCTCGTGGGAAACATCTATATAACCCCCAGGTTATCCGTAATCTGCCCGGGGTCCAGTTAGTGTTTCTTCATTGGCGTCATCCGTGCATAAAAGCTAGAACTTCATTTCTTTTCAGTTTTTTCAAACTTCTGGAAAGATGGTTAAAGAAACTCCGGTAACCACAACCCCACCTACTGGGAGGAATACCGGCGACTACACAGTTTTTACGAACACTACCCCGGTTACCCATGCCGAGACAAGTGCAGTAAATTTTACGAACACTACCCCAGTTACCCAAGCTGGGGCAAGTGCAGTAAACAACCATCCCCTGGGATTCAATAACACCCAGGCGGAAAGACAACAGACGAGACTCCCCCGCCAAACACTTGAACAAGTTAAAGCGTGGGCGGAGGCACGTCAGAAGGAATTCCAAGCTGAGTTGGACGAACGCTTGCGTTCCGTCCAACAGGCTGACGAATTCGGAGAGTACTGGGACAATGATTCGGAGGAATCCGATAGTGACGCAAACCCTCGTCATAGGGCGAAAGGGAAGCGTAAGGAAACGGACTCCCAACCGAGAAGGCATTTTGAAGAAACCTTCAAACCAAAAAACACAGGTGGAAATCCACGTGACTTCTCGAAAACATTTACACCAACTGCTGCAAAGGCGGGAACGTCCAAATTTGCATGGGATATTGCGGAAGCAATCGTCCCGAAAAGTGCCAAACAGATGTCCAACATCGGCACTTACGATGGTATATCTGATCCAGACGATCATTTGAACAGGTTCATAGCGGGGGCAACCGTCAGTAGTTGGACGGAACCCACGTGGTGTTACATGTTCCAAATGACGCTCGTTGGGGCAGCTAGAGCGTGGTTCGATCGTCTACCGGTCAACCACATCTACGACTGGGCAGACTTCCAACAGAAGTTTAGCCAACACTTCAGCCAACAAAGAAAGTATACCGAAGAGCAATGGACAATCCTCAAATGCATTCGAGAGGAAGATGAATCTTTGCTAGACTTCATCACTCGCTTCAACTCAAAGAAGCTAAGTCTGGGTAATATCAGCGAAGATCTTGTTCGCGCTGCTTTCATCCAGGGCGCGAACGACCCAGAGCTCATCCGCACCTTAACGGGTAAAGATGGCATGCCATCCACATGGGATGCCATCATGACAGCAGCAAAACGCTTTGCGGAAACGGAGAAGCAACTGGGTAGAGATCTCCCCCAGAGCACAAACCTCTACACCCAGAAAACAAGAGAAGACAACGTCCTTACCGCCCGACTAAACAAAAAGCGGAAGCTAGGCATTTGGCAGTCAAGGGTAAACTTTGACACCTCATCCGGCTTGCAACATCGGTTAGGCGGAAGGGATAACGTACAGTCAAACAAGAACTCCAGATGGACGCCACTCACCAAAAGCGTCACCGAGATATTCGCCACTGAGGAGCTCCCATGGCCAAAGGCTCCAATAATCCGACATCGTCACAATGCCGATCGGAGCAAATACTGTGACTTTCACAGGACAAAAGGCCACAACACTGAAGAATGCATAGACGTAAAGGACATGGTCGAAGCATTTGTCAGAGATGGGACGCTCGCGCACCTCGTGGCGCAATGAACGCTGAGCAGGCTGATGCGTGTAGAACCCCAGTTGGGGAAAACACGAATAAAATTGCAGCTTCAATGTTGGAGACTACATACTGCGCAAACAACGAGATCCCGAACCAGGTGCATATCGGCTCGATGGCACTCCCATCCCAACAACATGGAAGGGAGCTCAATTACACAGTTTGCATGTAGATCAATTCCAAATTTGTAAAGAAAAGGCCCAGAGCCACTTCTAATGGAAATGATTCTCCTTAGAACATCGACGCTGATGATTTTACATTTATACTTTTATGAACTTCCAACACTGATGCCGGTTTTCACCGCATACATAAGTGTGAAAGTCGTTGCGTGGGGAAGGCGGCAAAACCCGCATAAACCCAAAAAATGGCAAACCTTCACGCAGGTCAGTTAAAGGTAAAGTTCAGTCATCCCACTAAATGAAAGTGCCGGTCTATCCGCATGAATCATGATAGAGGAAACTGAACACTAACCTATTAACAACCGCGCGTTGAACGGTTAATTTATTCAACACTGATGCCGGTTTTCACCGCATACATAAGTGTGAAAGTCGTCGCGTGGGGAAGGCGGCAAAACCCGCATAAACCCAAAAAACGGCAAACCTTCACGCAGGTCAGTCATAGGTAAACTTTGGTCATCCAACTAAATGAAAGTGCCGGTCCTAACCGCACAAATCATGAGAGGAAACCGAACCTATTGACAACCGCGCGTCGAACGGTTAACTTATTCAAAATACTTATAAAAAATTTCTAACAGGATGAGGAAAACCTCCACGCAGGTCAGATGTAGGTAAAGTTTAGCCATCCTACTAAGTGCAAGTGACGGTCCTACCCGCACAATCACGAAAGAGGAAGCAAAACTTCAACCTATTATCTACCACGATTCAAAGGTTAACTTATCCTAAACACTTAGAAATTTCTAAAAAGATGAGGAAAACCTCCACGCAGGTCAGATGTAGGTAAAGTTTAGCCATCCTAAGTGCAAGTGACGGTCCTACCCGCACAATCACGAAAGAGGAAGCAAAACTTCAACCTATTATCTACCACGTTCAAAGGTTAACTTATTCTAAACACTTGGAAGATTGCTAATTTAAACTAAAGTATGCAAGACATATAACGTTTATAAAGCAAGGAATCCAGTGAAAATAGCGGTCTTACCCGCACAAAGATTTATATTTCATAATATTCATTACAAGAATGGCCGGGTAACTACCCGCCTACAAGAATATAAATCTATACAAGCTAAATCTATCCTAGCAGTGGGAAGGGATCTTCAGGATCAAGCTTCAGGGCCACTTCCACTTGGACCAGCACCATCAGTAGAGCGTGGCGGTTCAAGGAAAGCTTTAAGGATAGCTAACCCATCATCAGCAGCAGCAACTTCGTTCACCTTCTCCACCACCGGATGCGGGAAGGCGGCATACTGATTCACTGCTTGGTCGTAAACAGCTTCAGTATCCACATCAAATAAAGGGAAGTTGGAAGGCGGGATGCCTTTCTCAACGAACCCTAGACCAAGCAGGAAGCCGGCCTTTTCCCCATCCTCATGAGAAGCGTTGAGGGCTGCGCTCATAGCATCGTCATAAGACGTATCCGCGAAGACCCGATGCATAACCTACAAGAGTACAAGTATCAAAACCTTTTCTATTTACAAAGAAAAGCGTGAAGACATGAAGCTAAACATACCTGAGAAAACGCTTCTCGAAGAAGCCATTCCTTGGCAACCAGAGCCTCCTGGAGGGCAGCTTGAGCTTCGTTACGGGCGCGTTCGGCTTCACTTTTGTTGAGGTTGGCAAGCAACACTTCTTTAGCCGCAGCCTCTTCGACGCCCTTTAGCTTCCGCTCAGTGTGGTCAAGCACCCCCCTCTGGTCCAAGATCTCTTGGAGCTTTTTGGCGTCTTCCATCGCCAAGGCATCATGAGCCTGCTGGAGAGCCTATAATTTGGCTTTAAGCTCCTCATTCTCCACGCGTAGAGGCTCAGCAACAGCTTCAGCCTTGGTGGCCCTTTCAGTTGCGTTCCTAGCAGTTTTCTTAGCCAGCCGAAGCTGTTCATTAACAGCTTGGGCAGCCTTGGAACGGGCCTCGAGACGGGCCTGAACCTCAACTTCAAGGGCCTTGAACGCCTTCTCCTTCTCCGCGGCCGCGGCGGAGAGCCTCCTATTCTCCTCCCGGACAGCCCGCGCCTGAGCTACTTCTTGAATGCGAGCTGCTTTTAACTTGTCGTTTTCACGACAAAGCAGCTCGACGCGCGGCTGCATCCGGGCCAGGAGAACCCGAAGCTCATTGGTTAGCCTACCCTCCTGGTAGCTAGCCATGGCTTCCCCCAACGCACCACTGGGAGCTGCGTGACGAGCCCACTCCACGCACTCCACAGGTGTGCGAAGGGTTGTTCCTCGGCGGATGTTCCATCGCGGAACATACACTTCATTGGAATCCGACACTGCAAAAAACAAAAAACAGTTAGAAAAAGATGATAAAAATTTAAAAAGGTCAAAAGACCCTACGCACCTGTAGGGTCAACAACAGGCCGATAGCCGCCAAACCCATCACCTGAACCCAAGGGAAATCCATCCAAGAGGTCAGGCAGATGGGAAGGAGGCAGAGGTTGGCAAGAAGCCCCATGCATACCTAAAGGATCGGCCGTCGTTGCTGATGACGGAGGAGGCATGGTGAAGGCCGCCGCGGCCGCCGCTGCGGAGTCCGCAGCAGAAGTAACCGCCGGCTCAGTGAAAGATGCGGTAAAAATGGCACTGACAGCCGGCGGTGATGTCATCACAGCTGGAACAGTTGGCTCAATGGAATGAGCAACTGAACCAGCGGAAGCAGGCGCAGCCGCCTGGGTCGTCGCCTCAGGTAGGCTGACCAAGCCTACCGTCATGGGCGGGGGGGTACTCTTCCCTGCTCCACCCTGGAATGCGTCAACATCCACGCCTGCGCAAAGAAGATAAGTATTAATGATGGAAAGCTATGCAGTTAAAAATATAGTTTGTACTTACGGGTTTTCTTGAGCCTAAAAGTGCGGACAGGCGGGGATGAACCCGATGGAGCCGGCCTCTTCACGCCGGTCACCGTTGTCATCCTGGGCTCTCCGGAGGTGACAATCGTCGCAGCCTCCGGAGCAGTGGTCTTATTACCACCGGGGTTCCCCGCCACCTCCTCGCTCTCGGCCTCTGAGTCAGACCGAGGCACTGGATCGGCAGTGGAGGCCACCTTCTCCTTCCCCTTCCCGCCGGCAGCCTTCTTCTTCCGCACCAACGGAGGACCATCTGCGGATTCCTCATCAGAACATAAGATTAGAGGAATGCCAGCAGAGGTTTCAGCATTGAGGGGTCGAGGGTTGAATAACGCCTTACCTGGCCGCCTGGCGCTCAGGATCTCGTGGCCTAGCGGGTAGACCTCCACGAACCGATCCGCCGTTTGTTCTAGGATGGGCAACTCGTTCTCATCTAGAGCACGAGTACCCATCCGAGCGGGACTGTCAGCCTCCCGCGGATACAGGAGCGACTGCAAGTCGTTCCCCTCTGAAATAAACAGGAAAGAAGTTAGAAGAGATTCTAAATCAACAAAAAGAAACAGAGCATACCGTAAGGAACAGAGTTCAAACCGTATTCGAGGACGATCGGGATCTTTTGCGCATCCGCATCCTTCCATACCCGGCTCATCCCGAGCATCACCATCCCGGACTCCGCAAAGCGGTAAACCGGAGATTGGACTCGGGATATCTTCAAGAACCATTCCGCCTCCTGGTAGTTGGAGGCGTGAAGGCTGGGAAGTGCTTGCCCATTCTTGAATTTCATGGCAAGGGGGATGGCGCGAGCGGAGATGAAAAAGAACTCCCGCTTCCACGAGCGAAGACTGCGCTCGGTTGCGCAAATCTTCAAACCCTTGATCCGGGTTATCAGGGTATACCACCCCTGAATGCACCTCCAAGTGTAGAAGGTCATCAGGCGGTCAACAAAGGGCTCAATGCCCAGAATCCGGCACACCCACTCGAAGTGGCGAATCTTCGCGATCGCCATCGGGTGCACCTCGGTCAGGTGTACACCGTGCCTCTCTAGGACACGGTACACAAACTTTGTCAACGGGAACCTAAGATTCCCATAGACAAAGAATGCAACATATACCCCGATCTTGCCTCTGGGGGCATCGTACACCGTCTGATGGGGTTCAGGAAACTCAGGCTCGAGAGACTCGAGCATGAACTTCCTGACGATGTACTGATATAGATCGACAGGCAGAGCACACTGGCACTCGCCAGCAGTACTCTTGTCATCGGCGTGCACCCCAGCCTCCTGGGCTGTACCCTCAAGATCGTAAGCAGAAGACATCTTGCAGATGAAAGAAGAAAACGATTTCAAGAGAATGCTCGACTGAAAAGGTGAGTATTCGCCGGAAATCGTTTTGAAGATGAAGTGAAAAGTGAAAGTGTGGATTACAAAGAACCCTCTCCCCCTTTATATACTAATCGCAATTAATGCGATGAATTTAATGCGGAAGAGAGAGAAATCGAAGGTGCAATGAAACTATGACACGTGGCAAAAAGCAAGCTGGCAACAGCTGTTGAAAGGACGCGTACCATTAATTTCGCGGCCACGCGCCCGAAAAATCGCGCCCACGCACCTGAAAAAGCGTCTGGAATGACCATGTACTGTCACGTCACCATAACTTCCTGCACGTCCTGACACAGTCAGAAGAAACCGTCGCACGACGTTTCAGAGGTTTGGACTGTTCTTATCCTTTCACCAACTCTTCGAATTTCAAAAAATTTCAAAAAGATTCAAAAGTAAGCGGGAAAATACCCCTTACCTTTGCAACCAAGTAACTGTAAGACAGGTGCGGGTACAGTGTCAAGGCAAAACCCTTCACATACTTAGCACCTGCAGGGAATTGAAGCCAAGAATACCTTGGCAACCAAGTAACTGTAAGACAGGTGCGGGTACAGTGTCAAGGCAAAACCCTTCACATACTTAGCACCCGCAGGGAATTGACGCCAGGAATACCTTGGAAGTAAAGTAACCGTAAGACGAGCGCGGGTACAGTGTTAAGGCAAAACCCTTCACATACCTAGCGTTTCGCAGGGAATTGAAACCAAGAAGGATCTTCTGGGCAATGCTTGCGGAAACGGGAATAACATCCCCGCATAGCGGGAATGTCGGGAACTACATTGTTTGAAGCTCCAAGATGGAATTGATGGTTTAAACATAATTGATCATTATGTTCAAAACTACCAAAACCTCATGGAGAATCCACACAAGTGGGACTCAACACTCCTGACTTGCGAGGAGGTTACAGACCTACCCGCATCATACCCAAAGATCAAGCAGGAAAGTCGGGAATTTCTGCAAGTGACAAGGACTTCCGAGAGAAGAATCCTCATGGAAAACCTTAAAACTAAACCCTTTTCAAAACCCTTTGCTTAAATCCAAAAGTTTACCTCACTTTACTAAACATTCATGAGAAGAACATTGGACTGGGGGGACTTGAAGAGGTAGGTCCCAGCAGAGCCCAGTTGGACCCGCAAGACTCACCTTGAAGAAAGACGTCTGCGCAGAAACCAACTGGATCCGCAGGACCCACCATGCTCAGAGACGTGACGTCCTTACGCGCAGTACGCAAGCTGTTCCCGCAGGAAATGCCTCCCAATGGTGAAGTACTCCGCCTGTTCCCGCAGCTGCGGATACAAGCCATCAGGGAAGGCCACCCGCGCAGCAAGGCTACACGCACAAGGCACTTAGCTCTCAATAATTCAGTTGTCACCTGAAGGAATGAGCAAAGCCGGGAGCAATCCCGCACAAAGGCGGGAGGGGGAATACTCCCGCCCAAATAAGCCAGTCCGTACGGGAAGATCTTCTGTACTGTACCTGACGAGGTATGGGCAAAAGATCTGACCAAAGATACGACAGCTTATTGACAACAGTATGGCGAGCAGCATGCTCTTGTACTGTATGTCACTATTAGCCGCTGCCTACTCACCAACTCCCGTCATACCACGTGCATAGCCGGCAGTTGGTGGAAAAGGAATAGTACACAGCAGGCCTGGTCACTGTCAGCCGCTGCCTACCCACCAACTACCAGCATGGCACGTGCGTAGGCCACAGTTGGTAGAACAGGAATACTATTCAGCCGGCTATACATTCTTGGAAACCTACATTCGGCTATAAATACCCCAAATGGTATGATCTTATCATCTTATCATCATATACTATCTCGTATTACATATTATACCTGATATCTGCTCTAGTAATCTCTTAATATACATTTATATATTCAAGAGCAATCTAGTCTGATTCTCACGCCGGAGGGTGGTCACAAGGAGGAACCCCCCCCCCTTCTCAGTGACGAGCTCACGGTGTCCGTTTTGCAGGTTATCAGAAGAACCATCTTTGCCGGGTCTAACCCCTCGTGGGAAACATCTATCTAACCCCCAGGTTATCCGTAATCTGCCCGGGGTCCAGTTAGTGTTTCTTCACCTACTCTTTAAATCCAATGAACATGTCTATATGCTTGTTGTTGGTTTGTTATATTTGGGGAAGATAAACAAACATATATTTTTTTTAATATGCATTTTAGTTTTTTTTCTTTGAGTAAATTTTTTTAAAGAAATCAACTCACTCATGGCTATGGTTATTGTACATGTTTATTGTTTTATTTTGATGACTGAATAAGTAATATGAATAAATAAATACATAAATTGATTGCTAAAAGAAAGTCAATGTCTATATAATTTTTCAGTTTTTATGTGTAAATCGATAAAGTCGATCTTTTGTTCCTAAACTTACTGTGAGTTAGCAAATTAATGGACGATTTTCATAAAAAACTTTTTTTGATAAGGGGCAAATAAGAATTCTATAATTTTGTCCTTTTAAGTTTTAAATGAATATTTTTTTTAAACTAAAGAATTTTATAACAAACAAGTGAAAAATTTATTCTGAAATTTTCCATGAACTCACCATTAATAAATATTGCGACATTGGGTGATATAAAAAGAAACAAGTTATTATGAAATATTGGCTGAATGATTTTGTTTTTATTAAATAGATTTAGAGATTTGATCTATAAGATTATATATAAGATTAGTGGCCCAAACACACGAAATTAATATAGTTTTTCAAATTTGTAACATGTTACATGGATTAAATCAAGTGATCGATTTATGAATATTATTATATGCTACTGCAAGAAAATTAATTTTAATCTATTTGTTGTGTTTGCTATTCAATTACATATGTGATATTAATGATCAAACCAATATAACATAATCAAGTTGATATGAACTTTATTAAGTCTCTTAAATTGCATTTAAATTGTTGATTTATGAACTGAACACTTATTTGTTATATGATTTCTTACTTAATTGCATAATTGATCAATATCAACTAAACCATCAAGATGTTGATAACTGAGCACGATACTATCACATATTATTTATTTTAGTAATGGCTCTTTATTTCATATATGGTATGTCTTATATGTGTGTGCATCCTTCCTTATGTTTGATATATTTTGATTCGTTATACCATGGCAAGATAATAATACATAACTCATATATTTATAGTTGATAAAAATGAATTAACTTGTTTAGTAAAGCTTTATTATAGCTCAATATACATGTTAACATGTTATGTATTGTATAATTTGACTTGATTTATATGCTATTATTTATTTATATACATAGTATTGAATAGAACAGTTAAACCAAAGTTTTGTTTTATATTACTCCTATGAAAGAATATAATTATGACGAGAAAGAATATTGTAAGTAAATAAGATAAATCAACTTTTGTTTGTCAAACCTAAGATATGCTCTTGGTGTAGCATATCATTAAAGCATATGAAAGGTTTGAGGTGACTATGTATCTGTATTTGAGAAAATTATGAATAAACCATGAAAATGGTTTGGTTTTATATCATTTCCTAAAGTGAAATAACATGATCGCTTGAAACGATAGTACAATGCCATCTCATATTTATAGCATTGTATTAAAGAAGCATAATACATATACGATCATAAACCTGTAGTTTATGGATCATGATTATATAATGGCATGACCGGTTAGACCACACCGAGTCAATGATGTGAAATATATTGAAAAACCAAATGATTCTTCGTAATAACTGAACATGATAAGTTTGCTTCAATGGAAATTATTTATTTACCAACTGAAAGAGGGTGTGAATCCCTAAATTTTATGGAATTGAGAAAAGGATACGCATATCCTAACATGATACCATTTAGTGTTTTCAAAATCGATGCATTGTTTAAATGGTTATCAAGATCGCAACTTGATGTTTGCATGATCGTCTATCAGGGTCTTCATGCTCTGGTTAAATTTGGCCGGTTTGCTGAAACAGAAGCTGCTCCTGATATTGCTCAAGTGGCTGAAGAACATGAAGTGCCAGCTCAAAGGCGGGTTGCTACATTTGAGATCTCTGATGATGAAGATGAAGAGACAGAACACCGAGACACCGTTAGTGCTCCGACTGCTGAGCAACTAGCGGATTTTGAGATTTTTAAAGATTTACTACAGTCAATTGCATTGACGCCTCCTCAATCAGTTGTTGTAAATGAAGATACTGATTGCTCCTAAGACTCATGTTGATCCAAGCCCATTCACTATTGAGCCTCAAACTCAAGATCACATTTTTGACGATATTGCTCGTGAGTAGTTTGAGGATGATTTTCAACATACTGATGCTCCTTCTGGCTCTTCTGGCCCAGTCAATCAAGGTCAGTCAAGTTCTGGTGTTTATGGTAAGGTTTCTTAGATTCTTGCTATGCAAGAAAATTTTCAATAGAACAAAGGCAAGGGAATTGTGCTTGAAGATGCTCCTGTTGATGTACAAGCTCTTCAACGTCGAGTATTTGAACTCAAACATGGCTCTGTTGTTAAATATGTACGCATCCAAGAGCTAGACGCTGGTAACTCCGATAAAGATTCCAAGATTAAAGAGCTTCAGTCCAACATGGGTGAACTCACTGCTATTTATCTAGATCTCCAACAAAAACTCGTTCAAAAGTTTGGAGATGAATTCAAGAGCAGTACTGATGTAATTTCAAAGATGCCTAACGTTGATCAAGGTGGTAGCTCTACTGTTTGTTCCGTTGAAAACATAGATGAATCTGAAACACTGAAACAGTATATGTCTGCACCTTCAATTACCAAAGAGAAGTCAGATAGAGTTCAGAATAAGTTGTTGGTGATGAAAAACTCCAATCAGAATGTTGAGTCATCTGTCACCCAGACAGGTTCGTTGTCACCTTTCCAAAGAGTTTCTCAGATAAATATGGGGATCGATCTGGAATTGTGTCATGGGGTTTTGATGCGGAGAAGAATATGTGGTGGGTCAAATGGAAGTCCGGGACCACTGAGTACTATAAGAAGATGAAAGATTTCAGATCCTGGACTAAGGTGGATCTCAGTGACTTGATAAACTCTCCATTCCACAACCCGACAAATGATAAACATGGTAGGTATTTCTGAACCTTTCTGAAAGGCCAAGTTGATAGAGGCTTTCCGAACATGTCAACTGCAGAATATTTTTTGAAGAAAGCTAAGGGGGTCAAGGATCCAAAGACAGGAAAGACAATGGTCAGCGTTATGTGGCCTGCTACAAAGAAGGCTACTCATATTTCTGTGCCTATGGCTATTCCAGATGGTACCCTGGACAATATGAGATTCTGGATGTATGACAGTGAGACTGCCACCATTGTTGTACGTTTGCAGAAGGGTAAAGGGCAATACAGATGTGTTGATCCAAGAGATTTACTAAAGCTTGGAGAGAAAGACATCAAGACCCTCGGTACATTTCAGATTATAGCTGATCCGATCATCCAAACGGCTGCAAAAGAATTTACAAGTATGGTAGCCTCTATTATCAGGTGCAAGTTTTGGGTAGGTGCTTTGAAAGATGCTGACATTGATTATATGGAGCATGACTGAAGACCAAGCTACAAACCAATGGGGAGATTGTTGGGCCTAGTAATTTGGTTTATACTTAGTTTGTTTGTTTTGTTTTGGGCTGCGTATGTAAACCGAGTTCCCTCTAGATCTCGGTGGGCTTTGGGCTATGTTGGGCTAGTAGGTTGAGCATCCTATATATAAAGCATAATGTATAGGGTTAATGGGTTGTTCATCGAGTGGAGTTTTGGCCGTCTAAAGGTTATTCTAGATGAGTTTTGTATTGATAGTGCTTAACCACCCGACATATAATAATACGTGTGTTTTGAAGCAATTCTTGGTTTTCTACGTGTTTGTGTTTCGTGTTCTTGAATCATCTAGTGTTGGAATTCCGCACCAACGCCTAGATCTGTTGATATCATAACTGAAAGATCCGTCTTGGACCTTACATTATTATTATTATTATTACTACTACTACTACTACTATTAATTTTTATATTACTGTTGAACTTTGATTTCCTTTTTATTGCTTCATATATATGTACTTTAGAGCTGAGGGTCTCTCTGAAAGCCACCTCTTTATCCATTTGGATAGAGGTACGATGTGCCTATATCCCACCCTTCTCAGACCCTACTTATAGCTTTGCTGTTAATGGGACTTCACTGAGTATGATTGATTGATATGTTTCCATCATATAACATTAAACTTAAACTGGTCTAGTGGCTAAGTCATTAATGTGTGATCCAAGGGACCCGAGTTCGAACCTGGGTCACTGCATTTTTGTTTTATAGTTTTTAAACCTTTTTCTTTATCATTGAAAAATCAAATAAAATTTATAAAAATTATTTTAAATCAAATAAAATCATTTTAAATTAAAAAAAATTATTTTAGTTTATTTTATAACATTTTCATCAAAAACCAAGCTTTTACTAACTCGAAACGTTCATTAAAACTTGTTATATAAATATATAAATATATACAATCTCGTTGTAAACTTTATAAATTATAAATGACAACATTTATACTAAATTAAAATATACCGGTAAAGTCCTGTAAACATTAATATATTCAAATTTAATATTAATCTCATAAGTAAAGTTATATTAATAAATATTATTTCGTTAAACTTTATATCATACTAACATAATTATTTTCAAGCTAAAACTCCGATAAAGATCCATAATTCATAATTGTAATAAATTTCAAACTCGTCAAGTCTTGTTTAAACTTGTAAAACATATTTTATTCATATATATATATATATACATTCATTCGTAAACTTTAAACTTTGTTAACATATTCGTTGTTCATAATAAAATATATCGTTAACATCAAAATCCTCTAAACGTTATAATATTCAAACTTGATATTAACGTCGTAATTTATTATTAAAATATTAATTCGTTAAAATTCATTAACGTATAAAATAATATTATAATTTCCAACTCCATAATAAAATGTACATTCAACCCTTCAAAATCCCGACAACCCGAGTTATCTACTTTTCATAAGTCGTTAGTTAATATTAATTTTGTACTTTTAATTCTAGTTCGTGACGTTTAATTTCTTCGGTTTCATTTACGAACTTTCGGTTTTATTTCAAGTTTGTCTTCAACTTTAAGGTGAGTTTCTCACACCCCCTTTTTACTCATTTACTAATTTTGTGGATAGCATATATATCCTATCCAAATTACAATTTCGTTTATTCATTATTTATAAACTACAATTCATTACATGGACTTGTGTGTTTAGTTACTTACTTGCTCAAAGACGTGCATGGATTACTTCAAGGTAGTATGATCATACGCCCCCCCCCCCTCTTGCGCTCAAGACATTTGTTGTTATGAGTGGAAAAGTGCCTCATTATTCGAGTACGTCGGTGCACAATCTCAACTGGAAATGAGCTTACTTGGGCTTATCTGAGTACACTGGTGCACAATCCTAGCTGGAAAGAACCTTACTTGCTCAGTTAAACTTGTTCATGGAATTGTATGATTTTTATGTACTTATATCAAAACTTGTGTGAACTCACCAACTATTCATTTAGTTGACTTTATTTTATAAATATGTTACAGGTACAATTATTAGAGGATGAAACAGAGAAGACACTAGAACTTAGGTTATATTAATAAAAGGACAAGTTGTTAATTGTTCTTGTATTTTTCTTGTATATCTTGTTACAAATTTGTGTACTTGATGTTTAAATTAATTAATGATAATATTGTCACTTAATAGTGTCACATGTGTTTTGAGCAATCTGTACGACACACTCGGGCGTATTTCACTTTTTTTTGGGTGCTACAACCAACCTTCACCGATCGAATTTCACTCAAGTCATCTTTCTCATTCTCATCATCCTTCTTACCACTCTCTCATGTCTTCTCAGCAGTCCTTGCATGGATTTCAGCAGACATATCAGGATGCATATTCTTTACTACAGCAGCTACAGCTTGAGCAATGGCGGCTTGAACATCAGAATCCAATTGATACCCTTCATTGTTGCTTTCATCTCGCACAATTGCACTTCCTTCCTCCCTTGTGTTAGTAACTGGTTCTTCAGAAGGTTCTTGGACAATACATGGCCTACCACGATGTTTAGTACGACCTCCTTGGCCAACAACTTTTCTTGCTCCAACCATTCGTATTCTATAGGGAAACACAAACGTTATCACTCAATGAACTATTTAATAAAATGATAGCAAGGCTAATTGGTAATAACATTGGCCAACTGTGATTAGCTGATCACGTTACTTTCTATGTCCTACACACTTCCCTTTGTGAGTCCATTTGTGCTGATTCTACTTTTAAACAGTTAAACAATAAAACAGTCCATGTAAACATATACTCATATCCCTAGTAATTAAGCTAACTTCCTTACACATTCTTATCTTACACATGAAATTGATCATGTACTTTACATTTGCTTAGCTAGCTTGAGTGACACATGGCTTTCTTGAATTGGCATAGTCTTTCTTTTCTTACTTAAGTCCCATTCTCTGTTCGAGTCTAAGCATATAGGATGCATATTTCTCTCGAACTTATGCTCTGATACCAACTTGTAAGGCCCCGGTACCGGTACCCTACTTTAGTGTTGAATTTACTCATAAACACAGTTCTAAATATCAGAGTTAATTAAAAACTTTTTGCGGAATAATAAAAGTCAACCATTTCTTACAAACCATAGAATACTTGTCTTAAAACATCACAAAATTGTCTCAACATAAAAAACATAAGATAAAACATCATTTCTTCCATCTTTAGATTCTAGCCATTCAATCCATGTCACGTGTCATCCTCATGCTAGCTCTTTTAACCTATTTACCTGCGTGCATACTAAAATTAAGCTACGCTGAGTGAGTTCTAGTTAATCAGGCAACATACATTACATTCACATACTTACTTATACGTATCCGAAGATACATATTACTTACCTAACCTGCTTATCTTTCTTTCATACATACATACACGCATTCTTTCATATTTTCTTTCTTTAACATACACATTACATTCATAACTATTCTTACATTATAAAGAGCATTTCTCCCTACATACCTCAGATATTATTAGGGTCCGGTGCCCTTCATCCTCGGATATTATTAGGGTCTGGTGCCCTCCATCCTCGGATATTATTAGGGTCTGGTGTTCTCCATCCTCGGATATTAGGGTCCGGTGCCCTCCATCCTCGGATATTATAAGTGTCTAGTGCCCTTCTTTCCATGTAACCATACCATCATACATTCCTTTCAATACTTTCATATTTACGTAATTTCATACACTCTTAACATTTCCTAAATCATTCATAGATTATTCATAGCACATTCATATATCATTCATACATCATAACATACAGACACACTAGGCATTCTTTACATTAACCTTCTAACGATTACCTTCCCTTGCGATACGTGCAATATCCGAAGATCGTTCACGCACCAACAAGCATTCATTCGTAACCTCAATATAATAACTATCACATAAATCATTCTGCCATACACTTACCACTTAAGGTAAGTGCATTAACATTTCATATTGAGTATGCACACATCCCCGAAAACATACAAGAAAATAGGCTAGAAACTCACCTGGATACGGTTACATTCGGAGTTAATCGTGATCCCCTTCTTAAGCTGTGCACGATTGACTGCAATAAGGCACATCCGTTAACTACTATTCTATTGCTCGTTTACATACTTGGCCCTTCTTTCTAGGTCCCTCTCATTTTAAACATTACCTTTCATTATTAATTATTTACATATTCTTAGCTCATATATTATATAAGTCCATATTTGTCGTTTACGTACGTATACGCTGTATATCTTTCGTTTATTTGGAAAATCACTCAGGCCCGTATAAGTTTTAGGGCGTATAAGTTATTTCCATGAGTGAGTTACTTCTCAACGTATAAGTCGTTCTAGCGTATAAGAATATACGGTCATTCATACATATATGTTATACATACATATACGGCATAAACACATATATGTTATACATACATATACGTTGCATACATACATACATACATAGCGTATACATATACGTTACATATACATATATGTTGCATACATACATACACGGCGTGTATAGATATACCTTATATATGCGTATACTGCGTATATACTTATAGGCCCGTATATGTCCAGTTCAGCCTCCTTTATCGCGTTTTTAGGGTTTTTCTTCGATTCCGACGCCATCAGCCGCCGTAAACCGCCATGGTTAGCCGGATTTTGATTGTTTATAACCCAGATAGCTTCATGTATCCATATCCAAGATAAAGTGGCACTTAAGCTCGTTTTTGGTTGATTAAACACCCGAATAAAGCTAGATCTAGATTCAAACGACTCATTCGACATCCCGGTGTTGCGGTGTCAGGTTCTAAGTTATTGGGTCAGCTGGGATAAATGATTTATTACCTTCGGTTGGTCTTGGATCATTGAATAGAATACTGTAGAGAGTGTTTGGCTTAATTGTGTGTTTTTGATGGTGTAGGCTAAGGTGTAAAATGATGGAGATTGAAAGGATTAGGGTTTAAGGAGTATAAATACTCCTTAAGCCCATAGACCTTAGACTCATCTTCATCTTAAGTCCATAATTATTTCCATCTATTTAGCCTACCATTCTTATATCTTTATTATTATTATTATATTATTATTTTTCTACAAACTCAAATTAATTCTTCCGACGTAAATAATATATTAAATATTATTTTTAGAAATTTTGGGATGTTACACAAGCTTTCCAATTCTCTTTTAATGTTATATTAAGACTTTGTTGTTCAATGGCTTCTACAAGGGTACTTGTTTCAACACTTATAGCTACCTAAAACTGATGTGTTATCATACATTCATTATGTGCTAACGAGTCCGACTTGTTTGGATCAAGTACCATAATTTAGCTAAAGCGAACATATGAGAAAAAGAGTTCAAAAGGGTCCCTGAAGTTCATGGTGTGGTTCGGCATCATCCTTGGTGTAACCGAAGCTACGTCCTTGTCCTTTGTGTTATTCTATTAATAGCTACTGGATTCAAAGATTTACACACGCTGAGATAATTAAGACATCTAATAAATTCGGAGAAGAGATTTATTATATAACACAAATTAAATGGAATTTCAACCTGGTGACCTATTTAAAACACGAAATAACATATTTTTCAAACTAGTTTCCAACTCATTCTAGACTCCATTCTTTAACCATATGAGCGAAATGTGGTTGCCACTAATCATCATCTATGTCAAGATGCAGAAGCGTCTTCACAACATCGCTCATGGTTGGTCTAGTGTCTTTATCTTCTCTAACACATTGCATAGCCACTTTAAGAAGATTACTTACTTGATCCTTCTCATATTTACCCCTTACTGAAGGATTCAGTATCACCATAATTTGTGTCTCTTCAAAACACTCGCTAGCCTCATGGACCTTCTCTCTTACCCAACTTACAAGCCTCTTTTGTTCCAACCTTTCGTTATCATCAGCTGGTTGATCATATGTGGGACTCCGTCCTGTTATCATCTCTAGCACCACCATCCCGTAACTATAAACATCCACCTTAGAAGTAATTGGAAGATTAAACACCCATTCTGGAGCCATATAACCTCTAGTCCCTCTTATCCCCGAAAAGATAGAATTTTCAGTTACGCCTTGGTCGAATAGCTTGGACAAACCAAAATCAGCCACCTTTGGATTATAATCTGCATCCAACAATATGTTTTGTGGTTTAACATCACAATGCAAAACCCATTCCAAGCATTCTTCGTGTAGATAAGCTAGCCCTTTCGCTACGCCTGATGTGATTTCATAAATATTCTTCCAATCAAGTTAGTTACTACCTAAGTTCCTTGCTAATGAGCCTTTCACCATATACTCATAGACCAAGATCCTATGTTTTCCCTCAACACAATAACCATATGTGTCTATCAAGTTCTTATGGTTTATTCTTCCAATTGTGCTCATCTCTGCTAGAAACTCAGCTTCTCCTTGAATAGCCTCGTGAAGTCGCTTAATTGCTACGACTCGATTGTCTGGAAGTATGCCTTTGTACACAACGCTGCCGCCACCTCTTCTAATCTCTTCTCTGAAATTATTAGATGCCTTAGCTATCTCTGCATATGTAAACCTTTTGAATCCAGTTGCAATTGCTAGGTAGGTTTGGGTTGTTGTACCGGAGGGTTGTTTGGTGATATAATAGAATAATACAAAGTAAGTAACTTCGATTACCCCGAGGATAACACTGAACCATAGCATGAACTTTAGCGTCCCACTTGCATTCTTGTTTTCATATGTTCGCTTTAGCTGAATTACAGAACTCAGGCAATCTAAGACGGACTCGTTAGCAACCCTTTGATTATATGTTAATGCTTCTTTTTTAGGTAGCTTAAGATAAGTAATGTAACGAGTACCCTTGTAGTAGCCATTGAACAACAGTGTCTTCACATAACATTGAAACAAGCCTGTGCTTTCTTCAAAGGTGAATTGGAAGGCTTTACAATTGGAGTTAGTCAAGCATGCCGTCTTGCACTCATCCAAAGTGGAATTAGAAATATATTTAGAATCAAATCCATAAAATTCCACATGAGGGAGAGTTATGAAGTCATAATTCTCATGATGTCCGAAAAGATCATGTATAGGTTCACACCCAAAAGACAAGTCGGAGTGGTTCTTGCTCTTGTATCCATGCATGCAAGTGCACCTCCTTCTTAAATCAGAGTTGTATGTACAAAGGCTATTTGGACCACAAATCCCATGAATTTTACATGGTGCTGAAAATGCTTGCCATGAAACACTCCACCTTCTATTTTTAAGTGCGTAAATTCTAATATTGCCATCAACATCAAGTGTGAGTCTTCTTTGAATGGCATCACCATAGTCCGTTGTATTAAAATAAAGATTATCCGAGGATTGGAAAGACCCTTTGGAATCAAGAAAAGCCAATCTACTATTGTTATAAGTAGACCTTCCTACGTCCCATGGCACTGAATATGATCTAGGCCAGTAAACGCTGGTAACTTCATTGTTACTGTAAAGAATGCGAAGTACATTGTCGTTGTCAAAGTAGAACTTGTAGTATCCAGAAGAAAAATTGTTGAACTTCTTGAAGATATGAGGGCGGTATCTTTGGTGAAAAGTTGATTAGGAAGGATAGTGTCGGTTGGAAAACTAAAGCTTTGCCAAAGATATGAGTTCTTATCTAACTGGATAAGAACAAGGTTACCCGAGTCAAGGAGTTGGAGTTGCAAAGGCATATTAGATTGAGTGTTGGAAGTCCAAATTCTTTGGCCAACGTCTGTTAGAACAAGGTTTCCTTCTTTGGACAAAGAAAACCTGGTACATTTTCCATTGATAGGTTCGTCTCGGTTTGCGATCCAAACCAACGTGTAATTTCCATCCAATATGGGCTCGGAAAACCATATTGCAAAGCAATAAGCATTTTGGCCAATCTTGTGAAATCCGGCTGTGAAAACACGATTTGGTGAAACCATATGATAATTCTTTTCAACAAAGAGCGATGAACCCTGAGTTAACACACTTGGTGAAGAAGAAGAAGAAGAAGCAAAAACATGTGGATAATAGAGGGTTATTAAAGATAGGAGGAATACGAAGGGCAAATGCATGATGAATTGATGATCATACAATGTGAGTGAATAAACATGTATCTACTTCATGTGTATATATTAGAAGTTGTGGTTGAAATAGTCTCACATCGTATCGTGCTCGACATTCAATTCAAAGTTGTTTAGCTAGTGATGTACGTTTGCCATACAATATATAATGCCATAAATTTGTATGTGGAAAGAAGCACATACAGTTAGTGTCAACTTGGCTTCTATTCTAGATTGTTTTCGGCGTAAATTGCAAGTTGGTATGCATGTTTTATATATATATAATCGTTTGATTTTGGCTTCCAAATCCTAGTATCAACTAAACAAGTCAAAATAAGCATCCTGAAAATCTACATAAGTAGTCTCAGGGTAATGTAGCTCACACCGTCCAATGGTCCCTGATCTTGGCCTAAAAATATTTTAGTGATGCCTGTATTTTGATTGTTTTTTAAAGAAGAATAATCATGTGGTTAACCTTTTAAGTCATTTTGGTCTCATGAAGAATTGATGGTGACAAGTAAGTCTTTTTGGTCTTCTAGGGTATCATTTAGAATATTATTAATAGCAATGCCATATCTATGATAGTTTTTTTTTTGAACGGCACCATATCTATGATAGTTATATGATTTGTCTTCTATTTTAGTAGAAAAACAAATTATTCAAATTAATGGTCAGTTTCCTAATGTTAATTTCCATTAATGGCAACACATGGACCATATATAATGCTAGATTCACTCACGATAGTTGTTCATCTAATATTAAAGAAGACGGATCGATTTTAACGTGATTAATCCTTATCCATCATTAAGTCATCAAGAACGACGTAAAAATCACGGTACTAAAGTCTTCCGTTCTACCATTGATTGAGCCTGGCCTTCATTGTTGATTGTTCAACTTTCACGTTATTTCGAATGTTAGTCGACGTTGACATTTGAACGTTGCCCTTCCCTTCATTTATGTGATTCAACATTCTCAAATTTCATGAATACCCCCTTACATGTTTTTTTAAAAAGCTCATCCACCTTCATTTATGTAATTATTTATGTAATTTCTGTTCTTCTTTTTCTTGTCTAGCGGTATCAAAGAATTGGATAAAGTTTTGTATTTTCAAAGTTCAAGTTCGAGTCCTATGAATCCATGATAGTTAAAAAAAATGTATAACTTAATAAAAGTTGTCATTAAATTTATCTTTATTCACGTGTTATAATTAGTATATATGTATTTGCCAAAACTATTATATTGTTAAAAATGCGTTAAAAGTGAGCACGCATTTAAACTTTTTATAGCTTATGATCACTTTTTCTGTCTAATGAAATATTAATATATCAACAAATAAAAAAATATATATATCCTAAAACTCACTTTATTTTTATCCTTTTATAATAGGATAATAAACATATTTCTTTTCATCTTATTCAACATAAAGTTAAAAAATATTAATCAATCAATCAATCATGCCCAGTAAAATCTCACCGACAGCAAAGCTATAAGTAGGGTCTGGGGAGGGTGGGATGTAGGCACACCGTACCTCTATCCAAAGGAATAAAGAGGTGGCTTCCAGAGAGACCCTCGGCTCTAAGTACATGTGTATGAAGCAAAATAAAGGAAAATAAAGCAAAATAAAGGAAATCAAAGTTTAACAGTTATATAAAAACTACTACTAATTATAATAATATTAATAATAAGATCACAGTTTAACAGCTATATAAAAGCTAATAATAATTATAATAATAATAATAATAATAATATATGTAAGGGAAATACCATTATGGTATGTGGCCTAAATAAGTTAAGTCTAAGCCGTAAGGTATTCAATTCTCTCTAAAAATCCTTAACTTTAATTCTACTTCTCCACGAATTCCTATCCTCAACCATGTCCTCGGAGAGGTTTAGGTCTATCAAATCATGCCTAATCCTCTCATCCCAAGTCAATTTCGGTCGTCCTCTACCCCTCCTCCCCTCTATAGTAATGTTTTCTACGGATCTAACAGGATTCGTCGTCTGTCTTCTCTTTACATGTCCAAACCATCTCAATCTCCACTCTCTTATCTTGTCTGCTATGTTCGCCACCCCTAATCTCTCGCGAAACACAACGTTTCTTATTCGGTCTAGCCTTGTGTGCCCACACATCCAACGTAGCATTCTCATTTCTGCTACCTCCATCTTCCGCACTTGTGCCTTCTTGATGGCCCAACAATCTGTTCCATATAGCATTGCAGGTCTAACTGCCACCCTATAGAATTTTCCCTTTAGTTTAGTCGGGAAACTCTTGTCGCACAATATACCTGTGGCTGCTTTCCATCTACACCATCCTACCTGAACTCGGTGGGTCACATCACTGTCTAATTCCCCATCGCTCTGTACAAAAGATCCTAAATACTTGAACTTCGTTACCTGCGGGACCACCTGCCCTTCAATTGTGATCTGTGTGTCTTCATTGTCGTTTATCCCACCAAAATCACAGTGGAGGTACTCCGTCTTAGATCGGCTAATCTTTAAACCTTTTGTCTCTAAGGTTGTTCGCCACTCCTCAAGCCTCATGTTTAGATCTTGTTTTTTCTCAGCAAGTAACACAATATCGTCTGCGAACATCATGCACCACGGGAGAGTCCCCTGAATCGACTTTGACAACTCATCCAAGACTACTGCAAAAAGAAACGGGCTCAACGATGACCCCTGGTGAAGACCTACCTCTACAGGAAAGAAATCAGTATCCCCTACTGGCGCACGGACACTTGTTTCACTCCTGGTATACATATCCATAATTATCTCTATGTATTTCCTGGGCACTCTTCTACCCTCCAAGCACTCCCAGAGCACCTGTCGTGGCACACTGTCGTAGGCCTTTTCTAGGTCAATAAACACCATATGTAGATCACGCTTCTTCTCCCTATACTTTTCCATTAATCTTCTTATAAGGTGTATTGCCTCTGTGGTGGAACGCCCCGGCATGAAGCCAAATTGGTTGACCGTAACCTGAGTTTCTCGTCTAAGTCTACCCTCAATCACTCTTTCCCATAGCTTCATAGTATGACTTAGTAGTTTGATTCCTCGGTAGTTACCACAACATTGGGCGTCTCCTTTGTTCTTATAGATAGGGACTACAACACTGCTCCTCCACTGGTCTAGCATCTTACCTGATTTGAGAATACTATTGAACAGAGTAGTTAACCACATGACTCCTTCCTCCCCCAGACACTTCCACACCTCGATGGGTATGTTGTCTGGGCCAACCGCCTTAGACCTTCCCATCCTCCTAAGTGCATCCTTCACCTCTTCTCGTGTGATCCGACGGCAGTAGCAGTTATTCGATTGTTGTCGTTGAAAGTTTGTGTTGTCATGTTCTTCTTGGAAAGCTGTCCCATTGTTAAAAAGATTGTGGAAGTAGGTTTGCCATCTTAGCTTGATGTCCTGCTCCTTGACCAGTACATGCCCATCTGTATCCTTTATGAACTTCACCGGTCCTAGATCTTGCCTTCTACGCTCCCTGGCTTTGGCAATCTTAAACATAGCATGTTCCCCCTCTTTTGTTTCTATACTTTCATACATCCGTTTAAAGGCCGCCTTCTTTGCTTCCGCCACTGCCTTCTTCGCCTCTATCTTGGCCGTTTTGTAGTTGTCCCTCAATTCCACTCGCTCCTCCTCATTCGTGCACCTCATTAGCTCCCTAAAACATCCTTGTTTGTCCCTTATCTTGTCTTGCACTGCGTCATTCCACCACCAAGACTCCTTATGCCCACTTGTCTTTCCTGTTGTGACCCCGAGAGTCTCCTTTGCTACTTGGATGATCTTTGTCTCCATAGCTTCCCATATATGAGTTGAGTCCCCATTTAGTCGAGCCCGCGTATGCAGCATGAGTTTATCCTTAAACAGTAGGAGATTTTCATCCTTCAAATTTCCCCATCGAATTCTCGGTGTACCTTTCTTCTCTCGAACAGTCACCTTATTTCTGAAGGCTATATCTGTCACTAGTAGTCGATGTTGAGTCACAACTGCCTCCCCAGGTATGACTTTGCAGTCCTTCCACCAACGTCGGTCTCCTTGCCTCATCAAAAGGTAGTCAATTTGCGTGTCGCGTCCGCCACTGCTAAAAGTGATTAAATGAAAATCTTGTTTCCTAAAAAAAGAATTTATAATACCTAGGTCATGTGCCACCGCAAACTCTAGAAGATCTGTTCCGGTCTCATTCCTATCACCAAAACCGAAACCCCCATGAACGGCTTGAAAACCATCGTTAGCCTTACCAATGTGTCCATTAAAATCACCTCCTATGCAAATCCTCTCCCCCCTAGGTATGCCCCCTACCACTGCGTCTAGGCAATCCCAAAATTCTCTCTTTTCCTGATCCCCTAGGCCTACATGAGGCGCGTAGGCGGAGACTACTGCCACTACTTCCTCTCCTAGTACTAATTTCAACACCATAATCCTGTCATTATGTCTTATCACCTCCACCACACTAGTGTGTATTTCCTTAGCCACTAGAAACCCCACTCCATTCCTAGCTCCATCAGACCCCGAGTACCACAACTTATACCCATTACACTCAGCCCCTCTATGTCCTTTCCACTTAGTCTCCTAGAGGCATGCTATCTGAACCCTATGTCTTTTAAGCACATCTACCAATTCTAGCAACTTACCATTTAATGTTCCTACATTCCAAGAAGCCAAACGCAATATACGCTCCCTATCTTTACTCTTTCCTACACCCCTCGTTTCAGGACATGGTCTCAAGTAATAGTCATGGTTCCTACGCTCTATGGTTGCAACTAATCACACAAACACAAGCAATAGAACACCAAATCAATAATAATAATAATAGTAACAAAAACTAATAATAATAATAATAATAATAATAATAATAATAATAATAATAATAGTGTGTAGCAATAACAATAATAGTCAAGAGATCTTAAAATGAAAATAAACTCCAAAGATCCGGATCACGTATGTTCTAATGATAATAATAATAATAATAATAATAATAATAATAATACTAATAATAATAATAATAATAGTGAGAAAGGAACGAGTATACCGTGAAGATGATGAAGGCAGATACAGCTCAACCGGGAGAACACCAAGATATAACGAATCGAGCTAGACAACCCAACAAGGTGAACCAACAATTCCGGCGACTTTTACGGCGGCCGTGGGTGGTGACGCAGCGGCAGGAGGCGGCGCGACAGCAGATCCGGCAAGCTGTGAGATCGGCGGACAGGAGTGGCAGCACACACCAGTGGTAGCAGCAAACAGATGAATTCCGGTGGCTGCAGCTCGTCGAAAATGGCGGCGGCGCGTCGGAAAAACAAACAGCAGTAGCAAATGACAGCACCGGCAGCTCAAGAGGGTTGCGGTGGTGGTGCTTGCGGTGGTTAGGGAGTAGTGACGGCAGCAGGGAGGTGGTTAGGGAGTAGCGACGGCAGCTGTGTTAGGGAGTAGGTGGTTAGGTGTTTTGTGTCAACCAAAAACCTTACGAAATCGGCACAGATCGGAGGAGATAATCGGCACCATAAAGTTATAAAATAAAGTTGTATAAAATATTTGTGAATATTTAAAAAAGCATGAAAAGTTGAAAAAATACATCAATAAAAATAGATATTAAAAAAATACTCTGACATCCGTCATTTTTTCCTACATATTTTAGAAAAATACTATCATATCCTATGAAACGAGACATCCTACCTAGACCCTTGATTTCAATTTAAAACTAGTTATTTTAGTTACTCTTTTCGTTGGTTCATGTTCTCCATATCCATAATCGAATTCTCCAACAAATTACAATAGTCTGAATTTGTCTGGTGGTGTTTTTTTATGTTCTCATCAAACTCATTGTCTAGTTCTACATAATGGAAGTGTATATATGTTCCTCAAATTTGATAAAATTAATTAAGGCGAACTGATTCTCGCAATCTCGTCCAACATGCAACGTGATTTAAGGCTGGCTGAAAAGTTGAAAATGTATACTAGCTTCCACTATTAATAAGTGTCCTTTTAACAATCAAGCACAACTTTTGCTGTTAAACTAGTTCAGTTTTGCGCCAGCAAATATTTATGATAATGCTAGAGTACCTTGTATGTGTTAAAGAATCCAATTTTGTGACTGCAATATTGTATGCTACATATTCATGGTAGTTAAAGCAAATTCTTTAGTATTATCACATGTTTTTGGTGTTGTTGATTATGACCCCTAAGGCTGTTACTAATTGATCAGTAGTTAAATACTTAAGTACTATGCAAGAGGGATTACTTCTTAAATCTCCTTTTGGTATTTCCTCACATTAGATTAGTTTTAGAATATTTTAGGTTTCATGTTTAAATCGTTTAGTAGCAAGGCATCGGAATGGTATCCATGTTTAAATTAGTTTTAAACATTTAAGTACACCCTTATAAACAACACTTAAATGTACAAACCTATTGAGAGATTTTGAAGAAAAAGATGGTTGTTTGACATGATGGTATGTTCCAATTCCAAAAGCTTGAATATTGAGATTCTTCTTTTTCGTCATTTAGATATTGCTATGATGATGAATTCATATTTTACATGTATATTTATATTGTAGACTAATACAATAAGGTTAAAAACAAAAGCAGATTTTAAGTCATTGACATGGAAATGGGATGCTTTCTTCCTTTCACCTATGCGTATTCATGACATCTTTGAACTTTCGTATCCTAGTTCACGGGCGGTTCTCTAAAGTATAACAAGTATTGTTACTTTTTGTCTTTTTAATCCATAAGACCATAACTATACGATACAACACAATAATCCTTAATCAATATACAAAGTGTACAAGAATATCTGGACAATTTGCTTTCTGTTGGTGACATAATTGTAATTAAGAAACAAAATCGTTGATTTATCTTTTCAAGTTCCTTTACTTTCCTTTAAAGCGTTGTTAACTTTTTTATACGACATTTTTTTTCAAATAAAAAACAAAAAACAAAAACAAATCAATAAAGTCGAACATTTTATTCTCTTTGATTCGAATTCCCTATTGTGATACTTAAAGAAACAATTATTTTTAAAAACCCAGATGTGATGTGTGTATAACACGTGTGATAATGTTCATGCTTAATTATTTTACTTCATGCATAATTATAAAATTTTGGTTTTGTGGGTGGTTTAGGTTCCATATTTATAGTCATGTCACTACGTAATTTCTTCAATGAAATAAGAGGTTGGTGTTCTCTCGTACCTTTTGTGCAATAAAGCAATTATTGTACAATAATTTACATCTTAATGTATATTATATAAATACAATATTATACAGTATAAAATAAACTAATTGAGTTCTTGTTAAGAAACATGTTAACCTTTAAATGAATGCAAATCAGTCGAAGAAAGCGAACTAGCTAGTAATTTGGATCAAATATTTCTTAATTAACCCTTCAACTTTCATCATCCTCTTTTGTTTTTTATTGTATACACTTTTTCAGCTTGGATGGCCATCAGTTCATCACTATCTTTGTATGTTCATTAAGGGCTTCCTTCATTAATCATAATTGTCCGAATTAAATATCAAATGAATTTACATAAAGGGTCTTTGAGTTTTGGATAGTCACAATCTATCCCTTGATCGGGAATATTCCACTATCAACGATATTCCTTAAATTTAGCAATGTGATTGGTTAATGTGTTTACATAAATTGATTACTCTTTGGGCTGTTTAGACAATTTTATGGGGTTGTTTGATGATTTTATGATGAATTATTAAGAGAATTAACCAATTAAGAGGTAGCCTTTGAATTATTCAACATATTTATAAAACTTATTCATAAAAGGTCTTTATGAAACCATCAAAAGATGTCGTTTTAGTTAACCAAATACACCGTATCTCTGAACGATTGAGAGACAGTCACGTAATGGAATCAATAAGAGTCTATCAAACAACTCCTAACTTATTTTAAAACTCATATTATTAATTTAAGATTCTTCGGGTTTATCATATAAAAATAGTTTTTTTGTTTTTAAACCATGTGTGTCTCTTCATAAACCATGTGTGTCCATACCTTAGACGGAATTTCGACCGTCCATCAGTAGTTTGACGCTCGAGTGTGGCGGTTTATTATCTTAATTATGTTCAGTGCATTATTTATTTATAATTTTTTGCCAAAAGTAATATATAATAACAAAATAAAGTAAAAAATGAATGGTTGATTCATGATTGGTTTGACCCGGAGTCCCGGACCTACTCATTTTAATCACATTAAAACCATTGACTGCTGTAAAAAGAGATGGTACATGTTACAGTTACAGAAAACCAAATATCTTCACTTGTCTTTTGCGTTGGCTCAAAATATAGTCATTGCTATTTCGTTAACTTATCCCTATTTATGGGATGTTTTATATTACACAGCACCCCTAACTCCCGACGGTCTTCCGGGGTGGGATAAGCACAAAACGCTGTGTTGACACGTGTAGATGACTCATCAGTTGCTAGCGGACCATCAACATTTTCCCCGCGGCCCTCCTAGGAAAAATTTAACACGTATCGTCAGAAATGTACGGCATGTATATCGATGAATCAACGTTAGGCGGTAGCGGACGTTGCTGGAACCCCAACGGTCCAGCAGGAGTCCGGAAATCAGCCTATAAATAGCATGTAAAGGACTTCAATTGAGGCATTCACATTTCTGATCTCTCTCCCTTGATATACGAGCATTGTCAAACTAATAAAATAAATACTTTGTGCATTGTCAAACTAAGTGATGCAATAAGTTAATCGACCGGTGAATTTATTTAACTTTACACAGCTAAATTATGCATCGCTTGGTCACGTTAAGCTACACTATAAGTGGCGTGTTACAGAGCAAGACATGTTCAAGATTGTTAAAGCTACGTTGTGGTCACATTAAGCTACACTATATGGTCAACATTGAATTTTTTAATAAAGAAAAGAAATAACACATTAAAAATTACGTTATTACTGTTGTAAAACAAGCCTAATAGCTAAACATATGAGAAAGAGATGTAGGAAGAAAGATGAAGATTTTATTAATTATGTGTGTATAATACAATGAGATACAAGAATATTATATAGGGATGGGGAAACTTGGAGAATAAGCCAAAATCTATTTTAGGTGTTGATAACCATAATAATAATCATTCATAACACTCCCCATTGGTTATCAACTTAATACGTTTGGAGATGCTGCCTCATTAAAAACCTTGCTAGGAAAACCCAGTGGGACAAAACCATAGCTAAGGGAAAAAGAGTGCAGCACGTATTGTCTCCCCTTGATTTATATATCCGTTAAAATAGTAAATATCGATCTTCTATGAAAGTTGCCCAAAACTTTTGTAGTAAGTCATTTACGTCTTCGTCCCTTGACATTTGAATCCTCAAGTTGAATAATTTTGTATTATCTTCACGTGAAAACTTCTATTGCATCATCTGATAAACACTATGATCCTGTTGTGTTTCTCTACATCAACAAGACTAACCAAACTTGTTTTGATGGGTTAGTAAAATATAAACACATATCTTTCATACCTGAAATATATGTTTTAACCCATTCTAATATCTACTAGAAGGACACATGCCGATAAATATATATAAATACATAATAATAATAATAATAATAATAATAATAATAATAATAATAATAATAATAATAATAATAATAATAATAATATAGCTAACAATACGACATAATGCATATATACATTTAATTATGGTATTTCCGAACCAATAATATTCATATTCAGATAGACAATGATATAGAGTCATTGTTAGACATCCTCTAACATGCTAGATATGATTAAACTTGTTCATGATAAAATGTCTCAACATTCTAGATGCACTTTGATGGATTTATAAGCATATAATTACACATCTACTCGAACTATAAGTCGAACAATAATCACACTATGTCAAGGTCTTTCAAAAAGAATTTTCTCATTAAAAGCTCATAAGTTTCTCTTGGTGATATGTACATCATTGTAAACTGTGATTATAATGACCTTTTAAGAGTGAAATTTTGATAAAAGTATGGTTATATCCAACTTATCTCTCTCTTATCAAAATATCTCTTGATTTGTATTAAGTTCAATCCGAATAAATAAATCCATAGTTAATAAGCATAAATCCATGCATTTAGCAATCCATCATGGACTTCTTTTCAACTTGACAAATTATGCATACGCATTCACTTTTCCAGGATTTTTGCTGCATAAACTTGCTCATTAACATATCATTTTACATTACGTATCAAAAATACATATTGTACAATTTCTTTGTTTATTGAGATATTGTACTCATCATGTACATTCTCTTCTATGTGTATGCTTATTGATGCACATAATCGATTAATTTTTGAAGCATTCAATTGCCTTAGGAAACTCTTCAGGAGTTCCATTTATGTTCAACATATTCAATAATCGTAAAGTATTCAAATAAAAACTCTATACACAACAATCAATATGTTCTCGAGAACTTACTTTACATGATTTGATAATTCAAATCATTCATAGATTTTCTTGTAAACTCTCAGTATCAACAGAATAACAATATTTATTGGACGCATATGAATTCTCTCTTTATATTACCAGACTGTATAGTTATCGGAAAATCATTGCTTCCACCATTGGAGAATGTGTCTCCTCATATTTAATCATGGGTCTTTGCAAAATCCTTGTGCCATCAGTTTTGTCTTATATCACTTGATGAATTTTTATAACTCATATACAAGACCTATTTGTATCTAACACAATTTACAACTCTAGTTGTACGGATGCTGGTCCAACAAACTTTCTGTTATTTAGAGAATTCAACTCTGCCTTGTTTGCGTCTTTCCACTTTGACCAATCATTTTTCATAGGCAGATTTATAATCTTGATCCTCATCATCATTTATATAAAAGCATTGCGACGTCGACTTTATTTCGATTCCATATATCTGTGTAGACATGATACAATATAATTTATTGAGAGCTCTTTGTTTTCAGGTACCTAAGGTTCTTCAAGAACCATCATGTCTAATCTCTTTCAAGAGACCTTTTTATTCTACCTCGACTTGACCATCTTTATTACTTGCTCCAATTTTCGAGGAAATTTTACCTTTGGAATCGATTGGTCTACCATGTTACACGCGTGTATTAGACTCATTATCAATATGCGTTTGTCATTCTTAGACAACTTTAATTGGAGCATTAGCAGTTGGTATATGTGTCTTAGATAGACACTCTATTTTGGTCAGTGAATTGTCTGGTAATTGATTCGTTAAGTTGTATACATGAATTATCCTTTGAATTTTCAGTTTATATAACTTAGTTTGAGGATCAATGATAATTCATTCCAACTAAATTCATTTTCCATGTGCCTTATTTCTCCCCCTGATGTTGGGAACACCGATTCACTAAAGTGAAGACCAATGAGCCATAATCAAATATCACATTAATGGCTCTAAGTATTACATCATATATACTATTTGATACCGACATAAATTCCCAACTTCCTTTGTGACCTCATCATTGTGTCTTGTGGTGGATTAATTTCAATATACAACACATATGGAATATTAGATGAGAAATATTTGGTTACTGACAAAAAACCAATTGCAATGGGGAGGAAGTATTTTAACTTGTTGGCTTGATGTGAATTAGTTTAAAGACATGTAAAATCATATGTATTCAAATACAAACATGAACCTTTGCTCTCGTGATAATTGCATTTGCAACCCATTACAGATGTTGAGTAATCGTCTTTAACAAAACAATTTATGTAAAAACATAATTTGTTATAAAGTTCAACACTTATTCCAATGATCATTATTAACTTGGGAATCAAATTCATTATTATAACCAAATGTAAATATACCAAGTTGGAATAATATGCTTGCTATCTTATTAGCTAAGCCATAGATCATGCAAACATCGAGTTGTAGTCTTGATAACCATTAGACGATGCATCGATTTTCAAAACATTAAATGGTATCATGTTAGGATATGTGTATCCTTTTCTCAATATCATAACATCTAGGGATTCACACCCTCCTTAAGTTGGTAAATAAATGATTTTCCTTAAGAGAAATATTACATGTATAATTATTATGAAGAATCTTTTGGTTCCTCAATAAATTTCACATAATTGACTCGGTGTGGTCTAACCGGTCATGCCATTAGATAATCATGATCAATAAACTTAATGTTTAAGATCGTATATGTATTTCATACAAGATAAAATACACGAGAGAACAATTTGTTTTCGTTTCAAACAACCATGTTATATAACTTTTATATATTCATATTTGTTCTCATATATGATCAAAACCCTTTGCCACTGATGGTGGTCAATCTCAATATTATTCTCATGGTCGAACTCATTATTAATATAGCCATCATTATAATTCTTATGTACAAACTCATTCTTATAATGATCATCGATATGATGTTCTCAGTTACGTCCGTGATCATTATATAATCACATTCACTTCAGAAAATGGAGTAAAACCATACGGGTTTCATGGCTTTTCATTACTTTCTTGGATGCACATATATAAAATCATTGAATCTTTCACTCTTTATTAATATTGCTACTTCAAGAGCATATTTGAGGTGTGGGAAATGGAAACTATTTTAGTATTTTCTATATAAATAATATCCTCTTTGTATAATAAAGAATGAGAAATAATTACATGACCTAGTCATGTAATTTATCGGTCTTAATGCTTACGACCTTTTGGGAAGTATGATATTCTCATGTAATTTATCGGTCCAATGAGATTTAGGAAGTATGATATTCTCAAATATCATATTTGAACATATTTATACTCCTTCGTGATAGTGATAATAAAACACAACTTTGATTTAGTTGTTCTATCAAATAGTATCCATATCTGTATGTATATATATATATATATATATATAAAACATGCACACTACAAGTTGTACATAAAGACATAACGTTATAACATGCATGTCACAATATAAAGGGGGTTATAATAAACCTTTATGAAATAACATTTTTATCACTTATAAACAACAATATATAACATAAAGTATCATCAGTCACAGCTAGTCAACTATATATATCTTATATATATATATTTGACATTTTAACTTGAAATATAAACAAATATCTAAACCACAATTAAAGTTGCTACAGCTTTCACTCAAGGATGTTTTGTTTTAATTGCTACAGAAAGTTATCATAAACAACATACTTATACACCTTTAAAGTATGTGTATAACGACATAAATATTCATATAGATATTGTGTTCAAATCGACTCTAGATTTTACACTATAATATTGATTAATACTCAAATTGTATTCTATGATTTGATTTCTCTTTTAATAAATATATTGCTAAGAATTAATTGATAAAAGAAAATATAAAATCAAACCCTAAAAATCTTATTCTATAAAATTTATCCCTGTATTATTTATCAATAAATCAATATACCAACATGCATATACAGTCAATAAATACATAATTACTTCTATAATTAACAAATTACTATTATTATTTGTAAAACTCGTAGAAAATAGTTTCTTTAAACGTTTTTTACAAATAATAAAACGACTGTCATTCGTTTACCGAAATAATAAAATAAAAATGTGTATTATATTATTAAACATAATCCAATATCACAACTTGATATTTGCGGTTAAAAATTTGATAGCCAAATAAGCGGGTTCCTTTTCCTTTGTTTGATCAAATCATAAACATAAATAAAAAATCTAATTTATTTTCTAAAATAAACTAATAAATAAATCAAGAAAAGATCACAGTAGCTATGTAGATCAAAATATATTGTCAAAAACTTCAATCTACTTACGACGGAATAAAATCATAAGTTTTACTACCACAAATTTGATTTGTAGAATAAGAAATTTAAATAGATATATAAACCTAAAACCATGTGAATTACTTTTTAAAGATTTAGGTATAATAAAACAGGTGTCCGTCACAACCAAAATTATATGAATCACTTTGAGGTATACAAGAGTGGAATAAAAATATCTTTAACACAATCCAAAATTGTATTACTTAAAATATGGATCATGCATATAGATTAAAGAACAACAATATGTAAACTAAACAATGTCGACTTACCTTATGATGTGTGATTCAATTCCAAAAGCAATTCGTGCTGATAACGTGTTGTAAAACAAGCCTAATAGCCAACATGTGAGAAAGAGATGTAGGAAGAAAGGTGGAGATTTTATTAATTATGTGTGTATAATACAATGAGATACAAGAATATTATATAGGGATGAGAAAACTTGGAGAAGAAGCCAAATCTATTTTAGGTGTTGATAACCATAATAATAATAATTCATAACAATTACTACCTTGGTATAAGTCTTCAAAATGTGTTAATGATGGAAAGGGAAAAGTTTGGTTGATGGAAGACGGAAGATGAAGACGGCTAATTGGCCCGACCGGCCCGAAAAATTTAACGTTTGGTTGTGTGAAATTTGAATCCTGAAAAAAGATGAACCCAAAGGAAAAAAGATCATGGATCCGCCACTAAATGCATGTACGTGTATTCTCTCTTGATTATGTCTTAATTAATTTTGATGCTTTGTAACATAACCACCTAATAATATAGGTTGAGTTCAAACACTTGTTCATCATACACACTGGCGTATCCAAGATTTTTTTAGGTGATGCACTTCTTTTAGATGCTTCAATTTCATGAAGTCGGATAGGGATGACAGTTAAACCCGGACGCGATGGGAATACCCGAAACCCGACATAATTGGGACGGGTATTACCCGTCCCATTAGGGTTTGGGACGGATTTGGGATTAGTTTTAAAATTTTTCGCAGGTCTGGGACGGGTTTGGGATTTATAAAATACCCGTTTACCCGACCCGATTACCCGATACATTGACCCATTTACCCGATTATATACCCGATATACCCGGCATAATTTTTTATATATTTGTTATATGTATGTTTAGTATATAATAATATTAAAAGTTGATATATGTATATATATATATATATATATATATATATATATGTTTGCTTTTGTTAGTTCCGATAACTGGTCATCGTAACATTTGAAATGTTTAATATTATTCTATTATATATATATGTATATATATATTGTCAAAACCCGATAGAAACCCGATGGGTTTAATTTAGGTGTGCCCGACGGGTATGCCCGAAATCCGCGGGTTTAACCGATACCCGATGGGTAATTACCCGATAAAAACCCGACGGGTCTGGGACGGGTTTTTATAATCGGGTTCGGGTCTGGGAATACCTAGACCCGTCCCAGACCCGACCCATTGCCATCCCTAAAGTCAGATATAAATATTCCGGGTCAGTTCGATGGTTCAAGCATATTTCATTACATAATAAAAATACGAAAAAATAATAAAACAGACATTGTCATTAGAAATTAAAAAAACGCATAATATAAATAAAATAGTCTTTGTAAATTGCAAAAATATTTATAGTTATTTCCTACGAGTTTTCATCTTTAAAAATCGTTGAGTTACATCTTTAACCGAAACTTGGTAGAGAGACAAATAGTTGTGCATTGTGGAGTTTGAAGAGGGGAGAGATGCATTGAGTGAAAGAGGGGTTGTAACTATGTTGTGTTTGTTCATTGTTTATAAAACCTTAACTAAATTGATAAATTGCTGAATTAGAAAGAGAAAAAAAAAAGTTCGTAAAAATCGTTTGTACACGGAATCAAACTTGTGATCTACAATTTTCAAAACCAGCAACTTACCAACCAGACCAGCACAAATTTTGAAATTAACATGGTTCCCTCGTAATTTATAAGGTGGTTTACTCTGTTATCTTCTATATATCAATACACTATTATTTCGAAACTCGAATGATTCTGGAGAACCACCCATTTGTTAGATAGATCCGCCCCTGATCATGCATGTTTAAGTTATTGCTACAACAATTCCCATAGGCATTTTGACATTTTTCCGTTAGTCGACACAACCACTTATTTTTAGGAATCCATTTAAAAATGATACTGCTTTCGAGCCATGTGTAAATGCAAATAAATATTCGTTTAAGGTGTTATGGGTTTAAAACTTTTTTTGTTTTGTTTATAGCAGCATTATCCTCTTTATTAGCAACGTAAATTACCACCATTGCTTAGTATAATCAAAGCCGTAACTACTTTTATTTTATTTTAAAGAATAAATATCAGAGGTAGAGTCGTAGAGAAACAATTTGTTCTTTTTAACCTAATTAATCTCTCATTACTACGAGCAAAATTTTTCTTCAAACGCTTAATTTAATACAATTAACTCATATATCAATTAGTTTAGTGACAATGGTGTCTCTCCCAAATGGTTATAACACTTATCAACCTCTCCTTAGCCAAGTTTGATCCAGAATAGTTGTGTTCTTTCTCATATAATGGCTTACACTTGTTGGATTCAAACCTGAAACCCCTAAGGAGGAAAGCTTTATTACAAAACTCCTTACTACTCGGATGAACCTGCGATTACAAACGGACTTTGTTGGTAAATGATTTGTAATTACTTGTGTATAAAATTTTTTTGTTAAATATAATCTCCATATATTTAGCAAAATCTTTATAAACAAAATTTTGTTCAATATACAAGTTCCGGATACAATAACTTTACTTATTCTTTTTTTTTTTTGAGTTAAATGTTATTTTTATACATGTGGTTTGACCAACTACGCAACTTTAGTACCTATTTTTATTTTGTGCAAATGGCTACCTCAGTTTCAAAAAATTTTCAATTTTTGTATTTTTTTTAACCTCGTTAATTTTTCTCCGTTAAGTAAAGGGAATTTGGGTAATTTTTCCTTTTCTCTTTTCTCTCCCTGTCTTCTACCACATCTCCCCCTTAACATTGAAAAGCGATCTCATATGGGTTTTATATATCAAATCTCACCCCCACCACCGCCAACCACCATCTCCAGCACCATTGCCAATCACCATTGCTGCATCACCGCCAGGCTCCACCACCACCTGCACCGTCTCTCTCTCTCCCTTGAGCCACAACTGTCATTCGATTTTCCGGCTATCTTCTCCTGAATCCACAATCGTCGCCTTCTCTTGCAAACCAAACCCTACTTTTCAATGATGCCACAGAGTCTAGTCGCCGCCATATGAATCGGATGCAAAAGTAGTGGAATCAAGACACCGATTGATTTTTCAGCTGCTTTCCGTTTTACCGGTTTCCGTTCTTGAAAACTCACTGATTGATTTTCCGATTGCTTTTCGATTGATTTTCCGATTGATTTTCGATTTTCCATGGGCCGGCGGCTTCTACCGGATGTTCGCCGGATTTACTCCGTCGTTAATTAGTAGCTCCATCGGTGGTGGAAGTGCCTCCATTTATGTATGAAAAGAAAGAAATTTGGTGGAGAGAATAAAGTGATTTAGGTGTGATTCGTTTGTTTGATATTGTAGGGGGTTTGATTTAGGGATTTAGGGTTAGAGATGAAGATAGGTGAGAGATGAAGATATAATGGGGGGATTTGATTAAAGGAAAAGATAAAATAAAGGAAATTACCAATTTAACCCTGACTTAACAACAAAATAAACGATGTTAAAAAAAGTACTAAAATTGCTAGTTTTTTTGAAACTGAGGTAGCCATTTGCATAAAATAAAAAATAGGTACTAAAGTTACGTAGTTAGACAAACCACAGTTATTAAAATGGCACTTAACTCTTTTTTTTTCTCCCTCTATAATAGCATTATTTGACATTTAATGAATCTAACTCAAGAAGTCTTAAGACTCTTAGTTCATCAAGGGAAATTGGTGTGATCTCATATCATCTCCAATCCACTACCCATAGACGTACCCCCTCGTCTCTTTAAAATTGGTGTCCTCTACATGAACTCCCTCTCCATCCACACACAGTACGTGAAAACGCCTTTCGTTTGGAAAATTTGTTTTCTTTTATCTACTAGCTTGGACACGAACACCTGTACGTACCATCTATATAGGAGTGATTAAACCATCACCAAATCACCAATGCAATGCATTTAGATCATTCATAATAGGGCATTATAGGGACGAATAAAGCCCTATATTCCCCCGAGCATTATTAGACGTCATAGGTGTATTTTGACATCTTTACAATAAAGTCGTTTGTAGCTTGAAGTGCTAATGATTGAAGTGGCATTAATAATTACATATATTTTTAGCTAAAAAAAGTGATGATGTGATGGAAAATATCCTTTAAAGAGCATTAATCATTATGTATGCCCTTAGCATGTATTTGGAGGGGTGGGTGATGACTTGGATGAGGAATGAGTTTTACACTTTGCCAACGGAAAAAAAAAGATATTCGTGTGTGGAAATTAATGAAGGCATAAAAAAACGGAGAGAGATGGTGGATGTTATGACACATCAAAATTTCTTTCACAAGTTTTCACTAAGCATTAGGTTTGGTCTAACCAATATTATTTTGCTCGAAGATAATAATCTACATGGCCCCGCATTTAAAATTGTAGCATGGTATAAAATATTCTAGGTCTGTAATCCTCGTTTCGGTTTTTATGCACCACTAATATGTATTTGGAGTGGGACCTTAGATAGTTACATATTATTGTTTAATCCCTATACATATTATGCTGCTATTTTCCAAAGATATATAATAACCGAAATGTTATTTTCTTAAATTGATTCTTTATCAAAGCTAACATTCATTGAAAAATAATGCTTAAGGGTTAAGGCTAAAAGTAAATACAATAAATAAAACTTATCCCATCTTAAAGTTATCCTACAATATAAGTTTAATTTATTTTTTAATATTAAATTTTATTCTTAATTCATTAAGCAACTTTTGTCTCCACGTTGTTGCTTACACGGATTACACTTTTTTCTGTATAGATTTTCAGCTAAAATAAGAACTAGAATAAAAGCATTAGATATCATAAATCAAATTTGAATCCAAGAGAATCTTACTTACTTATGGTAAAATACATACTATATTTTTCTAAAGCAAATGATACATTGGTTCAAACCGTTTTTATGACTATCGACATAAGGTGACAATATGGTGATGATCACACGATGTGTTGTAGGGAAAATAATAAATTACTCGAGGATGGAATTATAAAGAAAAAGAAGAACTTGAAGGATTTGACTTTGGTCAAACTTGGTCTTTAACACTAATTGGGAAGCAAGAACACAATTGAGAGAGAGAGAGACTTTGAGTGAGAAATGAGTTGTGGTGCAAGATTTGTAGAAGTAGAGGCTAGTATATATCGGCCAAAAATTATTAAAAACAAGGTCAAAACGAATTAAACTGATGGCTAGTCGAGAAATGATGAAAGGTAAAGATTTTATACATTTGAATATAGTCTAGGTGAATTAAAGATCTTCAAAACCAAGTCAAAAGGCAAAACCCATGGGCAAAAGTAATGAAATTGATCAAAATAAATAAATATAACTGAATGTCATTAAAAATATGAAATTAATCATATTTAGTGAAAGAATAATAAATAAAATGTAATCAAAACATAAATGAACCGAATTGATCTTGACTTAAATTTAATTCTTAAGATAACAATATTAATAACACATCATGATAATCATAAGCAACATAATGATCATAAATATTCAATAAAATAACCATCTTTAATAATAAATGAAGGTCCGAATTACATCGAACATTTTAAACGGGTCGGGTTTGAAAATTAACAAATGTTACACATGTCAATAACTAAGTGAAACCAATTATGAATTGTTTACACGAGAACCTTTAATTGGTCCGGTTCCGGTTTGGTTTCGGTTATGTTTGCTTTAGTTCGGTTCTGAACCGTTGCACAACCTTACCAGGAACACCATCCAGGAGGAAACTCATTACTGTGAGAAAACCCATATTGAGTCAGGTTTCAAACCCAAGACCTCAAAAATTCCAAGTCTTAACCATTTCCCAATGACATTGGACCAGAATGCTAATTATGTAATAATCCACCATTGTGGCATGCAACATATCGTAATAATTTTAAAAAATAAATGATATTATTATCAAAAAGGATCATAGGTTCATAAGCATGATTGCTAAACTCTCAAAACTTATCACATGCAAGAAATTTGGATTCTTTGAGATATCATCAACAATCATAATAGCAATCACAACCATAAACACCGTGGTCACGAAAATATCCACAGTTTGCTCTGCCTTCAGCGTGCCTTTCAAAACATTGATTTCTACAAGTAAGGATATCACAACCTTCAGTGCTTATATGATCCACGCATGTATTGCAATCCACCATTGAGACTCCAACTGAAAACAAATAAAAACAAACACTTGTATAATTATTAATTAATAAAAACATCTTTTTAATCTGCATGGAAATTTTATTGTGAAAGTAGCAAGAGAACTAATTAAAAAACCTCCAATAATAATGATGAGTAGCACCAAGCAAGAGTATGTAGGCTTAGACATATTGTTTATGCTCAAACAAAAAAATGATTAACTTTGGAGTTTTGAAATGATTTTTGCTTTGAGGATTGATCATGCTCTTTTCACTTAAATAGACAAATTTTGTATCTTATTTTCTCTAATTTTTTTATATTTTGAGTATAAGAAGCATAATGATTTAGTGTTATTATTTAATGCGGAGATAACATATAATTCTTATAATAATTAGTAGTTTTCTATAAGTAAATCATTAATAAAGAAATGAGAGATGTATTTAATAAGAGAGGTGAGACATAAATGGTGATAAATAATATGGAGAAAACACATATAATTAACTTTTATTTATTACACACTACAAATAATTATTTAAGAGGTGAGTTATTGTATAATAATCAGTTATCGTACATTAGGTACATGAGTTTTATAAACGTCGATTTAATTTTTGCGCGGTGACAAAATCGTAAATAACCTAAATCTAATTATACGATCTAATTCATCAATTGATTCATCGGGCGTCTACCCATATCAATATAATTCAACGGTCGATCCATATCAAACTAATCTACAGATTGACATCAAACTAAATTGAGTTATCTAAACCTAAAAATGTTCGTTACCTGCTATAAACTTCAAAGACAATCGGTCAATTTTTTTACAATTAAACAAACGATTGTTATTTGTTCTTCAAATTTTCACCTAATCATACAAATTTGAGACTTCAATTTTACAGTTGCAACTTTTTTGAATGTTAAACAAAACTGAAGACACTGTACATTTAAATGTTCTGACAAAAAAGGAACACCTTTAAACGTTCAAGTTTAGAAGTTCAATACAAAAACTTTAGAAGTACTAACAAAAGGTTTAGAAGTTCATGTTAAATTCTCACCCTTAAACGTTCGAGGTTAAACCTTTAAACGTTCAGGAAAAATAACTTAAAACTTCAGGCAAAAAACTTTAAACGTTCAAGTCAAATTCTTATCCTTAAACGTTCAGCCTTAAACCTTTAAACGTTTAGGCTTAAAACTTTAAACATTCAGTTAAAACCTATCACTCAAAACTCAAAATTGATCAATTGAAACTTCAAATTGATGATTAATGAATTTTTTTTCAAAATAGGAAAATATTTAAGTGTTAAATGATTTATAGGAGAGAGAAAAGATGTTAATAATAACTAGGAGATCCGCCATTTGAAATGACGGATATCAAACAAAATGTAGACCTATCAGATTTTGTCTGGTGAGTTGGACGACTACCAGGTGTTCCGCCATTTCAAATGACGGATCTGGAACATTATATTCGTAATCCGCCATTTAAAATGGCGGTGTCAATTCATGTGAGCTGCCAGTATGACTGACAGGTCACAACCCCCAACGTAGGATACCACTATATGTCACAATGTATTTTTTTAGACATCCGCAATTTAAAATGAAAGATGTTATTTTAACATCTTCCATTTCAAATGGAAGATGTGAAAAGTGTACTTGACTGGCTGATTTGATAACACGACTACCTTTCTTTTTATTCATGTTAGATCCATACAAAGCATTACTATAGAGGGGATGAGGGGTAGAGGACGGCCAAAATTGACTTGGGACGAGAGGATTAGGCATGATTTGATAGACCTAAACCTATCCGAGGACATGGTTGAAGATAAGAATTCTTGGAGAAGTAGAATTAAAGTTAAGGATTTTTAGGTGAATACCTTAGGGCTTCTATTTTCCTTATTTTGGTCACACACCATAATGGTATTTTCTTTACATATAGATGGTATTATTACTATTATTATAATTACTATTATTATTATTAATATATTATTATTATTATTATTATTATTATTAGTATTTTATATTACTGTTGAACTTTGATTTCCTTTGTATTGCTTTATACATATGTACTTTAGAGCTGAGGGTCTCTCTGGAAGCCACCTCTTTATCCCTTTGGATAGAGGTACGGTGTGCCTACATCCCACCCTCCCCAGATCCTACTTATAGCTTTGCTATTGGTGAGACTTCACTGGGTATGATTGATTGATTGATTGATTGAAATAATAAATAAAAAGTTTAATATTAAAAAAATTGTATTTTATATTAGGAAATACATTTACTTTTTATTATTCACTAATTTTCGAAATAACGGTATTTTAAAAAATAAAATATTTAATATTTAAAATACTAATATATAATAAAAAGAAAAGGTAGTGGTATTGTCATTTTTTTAATATTAGTATTTTCAATAAAAAAAATATTTTGAATATTAATTTTTTTATTTTTTAAATAATGTTATTTTGAAAAATAATAAAAAAAATGTATTTTTAAGTTACATATATTAAGTGATTCTAATAAAAAAATGTTTCTTAATAAACTTTTTAATTTTTTTAAATAATGTTTTTTTAAAAAAATAATATATAATAAAAATAAAAGGTGATGGTGTTGTCAAATCAGCCAGTCAAATACACTATTTACATCTGCCATTTGAAATGACGGAAGTCAAGAAGACATCTTCCATTTCAAATGGTGGATGACTGAAAAAATGTATTTTTTAAATTACATATATTAGTGTTTTTAATAAAAAAATCTTTTAATATTACTTTTTTTATTTTTTTTAAATAATGTTATTTCAAAAAATAATAAATAATAAAAAGTAAATGTATTTTATGATATAAAAAAATATTTCTTAATATTAAACTTTTTATTTGTTAGTTAAGAAAATAATATATAATAAAAAGAACACGTAGTGGTGTCAAATCACCTAGTCAAGTACACTATTCACATATGCTATTTGAAATGGAAGATGTTAAGATGACATCTTCCAATTCAAATTAGGAATGTCTAAAAAAATACATACGTTGGGAGTTGTGACCTGCCAGTCAAACTGGTGGCTCACATGAATTAAAATCCGCCATTTCAAATGGCAGAACACAAATATAATATTCTAGATCCGTCATTTGAAATGACAGAACACCAGGTAGTCGTCCAACTCACCAGACAAAATCTGACAGGGTTTACGTTTTGCTTGACATCTGCCATTTCAAACGACGGATCTCCTAGTTACCATTAACATTTTTTTCTCTCTCCTATAAACCATTTAACACTTAAAGATTTTCCTTTCTTGAAAAATTTTTCGTGATTAGTTTGATCAATTTTAAAGTTTAATTGATCAATTAGTTCAGTAATTACAATTTTAATTGATCAATTAGTTCAGCAATTTCAATTTTAATTGGTCAATTTAATCAACTGACCTGTGAACAAGTCGTGACAGAGGAAGATGGTGTACGATGGACAGAATCATTGGATGGTGGACGGTGGACAGAATCGTTGGATGGTGACGGATTGCTGAGCAGTTATGGTGAAGGTGGACGGAATCAATGGGAGCAACGATGGATGAAGACTGGCTCGCCGTTGTTGCTCGTTATTCTGACCAGAGAACCCTAGATCGCTAATTGTAATCGATCGTTCCATGGCCTCGCGTACGTAATGTATGATAAAGGATTATTGTATTGGATCCTTTATCAATCATTTAATATTATATCATATCATATTTATATAATATTTCCTTACTAAGATTAAATTGTTAAAAGATACCAAAGGACAAGCGAAAATTTCATGAAATAAATGCAATCCATCATTTACTTACTTTGGTATTTCATAAGCTACTCGTTAAATTTTGAATTGAATGAAACTCAAACAAGACTACAAGCACGACTCGGAAAGTAGTAACGAAAATGGCTAACCCAATAGCAGATTCCGCAGCTGCCACTGTTGGAATCAATGAAGCAAATGATTGACCCATCATATCATCCGAAGAAACGGAAAATACCAAAAAGTTTGAATTCACAACTAATAACATTGATTCAATTGGCATTGCCATAATAGAAATATTTCATCTATTATGGAGGATTCCCCGAATACCTGAAATAGAGATGATCATAGAAAATGTGAAATATTTGACAGGATCCGTTTCGGGAATGTAGAATGTAAGAGAAATTCAAATGTTAGAACTCCAGAACCTACATTAGAAAACATAGTTGATTAAATCGAGGATATTACAATCTCCTCCCATAACTAACTAATAGTTCCTTTGCCTTGTAAGTCATAAACCTTACTAGGGTACTGAAATATTATCCATTTACTGCCCGAACAAGGTCCAGCATGGACCATTCGATAGGTAATTGCCTTTCTTTTGATTCTAGTAAGTGAAATATTTGTGATGCTTTCCAAGATTTCATCAAAAGGTGGAGCTCTTTAGGCATCAGATTCTGTACTTTCAATAGTTGTTCCCGAATATAAGGAGACCCCTACGTTTAGATCGGTGCTTCAGGAGATCATAAACAATTTTTCACTAGGGGTTGGTTGCCCCTAAAAAATGATATTCGGATTCGGTGGGTTCATAAGGACTTTAGTTGTTGACTTCTTTTACTTACTACTTTATTTCTAGTAATAGTAAGCAGGACTTGAGAAGTCTTGTTTTATGCCAGACTTCTTTGGCGGTGTATATGGTTGGTTGTTGACCAACAGAAAGAAAAGGGTTGTGTCAACTTTGCTCCTTCATCTTTCTATTTTTCTTCTCTTTTTATTTTATTTTGTGTAAGGCAAAAACGCTTTCCTTTAAGAATGTATCTGGTTATATTTTTCTTTCGTTAGTTAAGACCCATTTTTCTAAAAGGGATTGTAGTAATCCAGGTTTTTATACTCTTTAAAATGGCTCTCTCAAAATGAGAAATTCTGTCTAGTGGCATTCGATCACAGAATCCACTAACAGCTGCATAAATTTGTTTTTAAAATTGGAAGTGGTGCATATTGTGGTTGTTTCGGTACTTCTGTAAGTCTCGCACCTCTATTGAGTAATGCCTGAGTCGCAACATCCAGGTTTGACCCAAATTGAGCAAGGGCGGCCAATTCGCGATATTGTGCCAATTCCAATTTTGAACTACCGCAGACGTGTTTCATAGTTTTCAACTGAGCGGCAAACCCAACACAACTAACAGATAAGCCGTCTTTAATAGAAGGTCTAAATCCGCGATAAAAGAGCTCTGTTTCCGAACAAATTTGTCCATCAGTAATGGAGATCACATTAGTAGAAATATAGGCTGATACGTCTCCAACTTGTGTTTCAATGATGGGTAAGGCGGTCAAGCTACCTGCGCCTGTCTGGTCCGATCGTTTAGCGACTCTTTCTAAGAGACGAGAAAGCATCACGACCTGGTGGTCGGCGTAACAGTAATGACATTTGTCGATATGCCACCGCTCGCTTACTCAGATTATCATAGATTATTAATGCGTACATTCCATTATCGCGGAAATATTCCCCCATGTCACAGCCAAAATATGGAGCCAAAAATTTCAGAGGAGAAGGATCCGAAGCGGTGGCTACTACAAGAATGGAATATTCCATAGCATTCGCTTCTGAAAGAATTTGAACTAATTGTGCCACAGTTGAGCGTTTTTGTCCAATCGCTACATAGACATAATACCATGTCTCACTCTCAGAGGTGCTTCTTGAGTTCATTTGCTTTTGGTTTAATATGGTATTGATAGCAATAGCTGTTTTTCCAGTTTGTCGGTCACCCGATTATATGTTCTCGTTGACCATGGCCTATAAGAACCAGGCTATCTACCGCTTTTAACCCAGTTTGCAGAGGCTCGTGCACATATTTACGTTCAATAATCCCAGGGGCTTTCACTTCGACACGTCTTCACTCGTGATCGCTTAGATCCCCTCTTCCATCAATAGGTACTCCCAAAGTGTCGACCACACGCCCTAGCATAGCCTTTCCCGCAGGGACATCCATAATAGAGCCAGTGCGCTTGACAAGATCTACTTATTTAATAGAAGTATCACTACCAAAGACAACAATACGAACATTCTCATTCTCAAGATTCAAGGCTATTCCTTTCACACTGCTGGAAAATTCAACCATTTTCCCAGCTTGAATCTCGTTCAAACCATAAACACGTGCAATCCCATATCCAACTGAGACCACTCGACCAATCTCATCCACTTGAAAATTCGTGTAAAAGTTGCTAATTCTAATTTCTAATAGAGTCGTTAGTTCAGAAACTCTCGGAGAGAATTCCATGATTCTATTTATTTTGGATATAAGGGGGAATACCGCTTTCAATTTCATAGAGCTCTATTTTTGCTATTCTGATAGATCATATTCGAGCTTGTACTACTAGAACTAGGAGTTGAGATAGCACGCGAAACACCAACACAATCCTTTGTTAAATTTCTGTGAGCCCCTTCTTCTTTCGTGAAAGCATACGAGTCGTTATGTTAAGCATCTAATCCTAGTCTTTATATTCTCTGTGTTAGAGGAGTTAGATGTCCTTCATGTTGAACAGTCTGACATCAAGTTGTTAGGACCTAAGTCGCTATGCGAACACTTAACACAAGACTGAAATCAAGCTAGAGTGGTTTATGAATAAGTCATCAAGGATCTTAGCCAAACGGTGACCGGCTACGTAAGCACTCTGGGCGCATGTTTCTCGATCGGACTTGACGAATTGTCATAAAGACATCACTCTGCTTTATATATATATATATGATTGACTGATTTCTTTTGAGAACCGCTTTGAGTTTTAAGAACTCGAAAGAACTAAACGTAACAATTTTTTTTTGAATTTTTTTACACATGTGTAATACGTAAGTGTAAGTAATGTACAAAAGATTACAATATTTTTTTACACACCGAATCTACTTTTTACACATGTATAACTAACATTTAAACCTGTGTAATCATCAACAATATTTATTCACTCTTTTGATTCATTTTTTAATTACATTTAATCTTAGCCACATATTTCATATCATTTAATTAAATGCGTGGTCCAAAAATGAGTTCTTAAAGTTCTTACAACTCATCAAGTTCTCAAAATATCTCTCCTATATATATATATATATATAATTGGATTCTACAATAAGATTCAATGAATTAGAAGCATTCGCAGTTTTCAGTTTGTTTGTCATCATCTTTTCTCCTCATCGCTAGCCTGTTTCCAAGAGGGGGAAGAGAAGGTCTTTCAAGTTGGAGAGCATATGAGATTTCTCCATCGCAGAATTGCATCTTTTCTCCTCATCCAGGTCTGACCCAAATTGAGCAAGGGCGGCCACTTCGCGATATTGTGCCAATTCCAGTTTTGAACCACCGCAAACTTGTTTCATAGTTTTCAACTGAGCGGCAGACCTAACACGACTGACAGATAAGTCGACGTTAATAGCAGGTCTAATTCCGCGATAAAAGAGCTCTGTTTCCAAACAGATTTGTCCATCGGTAATGGAGATCACATTCGTAGGAATATAGGCTGATACGTCTCCAGCTTGTGTTTCAATGACGGGTAAGGCGGTCAAGCTACCTGCGCATGTCTGGTCTGATCGTTTTTCGGCTCTTTCTAAGAGACGAGAATGTAAATAGAAAACATCCACTGGGAAAGCCTCACGGCCAGGTGGTCGGCGTAACAATAATGACATTTGTCGATATGCCATCGCCTGCTTACTCAAATCATCATAGATTATTAATGCGTGCGTCCCATTATCGTGGAAATATTCCCCAATGGCACAACCAGAATATGGAGCCAGAAATTGCAGAGGAGCAGGATCCGAAGCGGTGGCTGCTACAAGAATGGAATATTTCATAGCATTCGCTTATGAAAGAATTTGAACTAATTGTGCCACAGTTGAGCGTTTCTGTCCAATCGCTACATAGACACAATACAATGTCTCACTCTCAGAGGTGCTCCTTGAGTTCATTTGATTTTGGTTTAATATGATATCGATAGCAATAGCTATTTTTCCAGTTTGTTGGTCCCCGATTATAAGTTCTCGTTGACCACGGCCTATAGTGTAAGATCGTGAAAATAACCGATTAAAAATACCAAGTTTCCAAAGTCAAAGGACCAAAACTGTCAAATTCTAAACCTTAATAAAAAATTCTGACTTCCTGACCCATCGCGATACGCGATGGATCAGAAGAGAAACGCATCGCGTAACGCGATGGGTTGTCTGACACGCAAAACACGTGGCATGCCACGTGTCCACACGTGGCACAATGTCCGCCGCGTGTCACCACGTGTCGTCAAATGTCACCACGTGGCACAACGCCTGCCACGTGGCAGGTCTAGACGGTGACGATGTTTCTATAAATGGAAATTTTTTGAGTTATTGTTTGTGTTTGTTACATTTTATAGTCTTTAAGCAACAATAGTGTTTGTTAGTGATTCTGCCGTTAACAAATCTCTATTCTTACCTTAAATAACAACATCACCAACCTGCTTGTTGACACATTTTTTGTGTGGGTTGTGACATTTATTGTGAGTTTGAGTGATCAATATGGGACCAAAAAGTGGTATCAGAGCTTGTTTGTTGCTGTTTAAGTGAAGAATCGTTGCTTATTGTTGATTATTTGAAAATGAAGAATGACGTGAGCTGAATACTGTTCCATTGAATCCTGACGTCAGCAACTCTGTTTTTCTTCATTCTTCCAGATCTGCAATATTATGTGTCTTCTTTCACTTTTTTACTTAAAGTTTTTATTTTTATTATTAGATCTTGCTCCAATCGAACCAGATACATCTAATTTGAAAAGTTCTCTTTCAGATCTGATTGTTTTTTAAATTTGATTTTTGACTTTGTTTGAATTTCTTCTGTTTTTCATTAAAATCAGTTTAAAAAAATACCAAAAATATGTCTGGTTTTGAAGAGCAAGAGGTATCCACTAACAAAATTCCAAGGTTATATGGACAGAAAAATTTCATCAAGTGGAAAGTGTTGTTTGAGGCTGCAGTGTGCTATAATGACGTTGATATGTGGAATTCCATTAAAAATGGACCATATACTCCTAGTGGTGCAAATCCTAACCAAGTCGTGGGTGATAGAATGAGGAAAATAGATGACAGAGCCCTTGCAATGATAAAGCTGGGTCTGTCTTTGGATATTCTCATAAAAGTTGCACATCATACAACAACCAAAGCTATGTATGATGCAATACTTGAAATGTTTGAAGGCAATACAGAGCTGAAGAACATCAAAAAGCAAAGACTCAAGCAACAACTTAAGAGATTCAAAAATAAAGATGGGGAGAGATTGAAATCAATTCTTGATAGGTTTCTAGCCATTGTGAATGATCTTAGAACTACTGATTATGTGATGACAGATTCTGACTTGAATACTAAACTGTTATCATCAATTCCAAAATAATGGTATACAACTAGTAAGTTCATTCTTCAGAAACCGAACTTTGAACAACTCAAGCTGGATGATGTGATTTGATTTCTTCAAGCTGCTGAAATAGAAATGATTGAGAATGAAATGATAAAGGATGAAAAGCCATGTTTCCAGATGTCCAACGCATTTATTGCACCTATGGGAAACTTGTCCACCAAAAACCAACAACATATCCCTATCATAGGAGAACCTACTGAACATGGTGTTGATACACCAAAAGCATTTGTTAGTGGTAGTTCAAGTAACAAAGGAAGCCAATCAAGGTTTAATGTCCAACTCATAGATGACAGTGATTCTGCCTCCATGGCAAATGGACATTTACCTTATGCTGGTGGAAACAGTGGTCAAAGAAGTGAAACTCAAGCATTGTTCTCTATAAAGAAAGGGATAAACCGTTGATCATACATAAACAATCAACCATAAAGAAAGGGCTAAACCGTTTCCATGTGAATGGGTATTGGTTACCAAAAGTGAGGTGTCAGTGAAACCATTGCCAATGCGATCGGGCTCCGGCCACTACGACGATCGTATGATCATACTATTATGAGATTATGTTGGACCTCTCCGAATGCGATTCAAGTAAGCAAGTAAGCAAATAGCAAGTAATAGGCAATCATTCAATTGATACACATCACAAAGATCACAGTTTGCGTTTGAGAAATAATAAGATAAATAATATGATAAATGGTACGCAAGTGTCCCCAAAACATTTGAAAACAAGTAAAATAGGGGAGTGATTACTCACCTGATTGGATGAACGAAATATAAGTGATGATGATGATGATGAGAAAGATGAACCCTTCGGGATATACCATCAAGGATTCCTAGTTAAATAATATTAATATGAATTAATTAATGATGAGACAATGTGTATAATGAATTAAAGTGTCGATTGATTTGAGTTACGTTTGGGATTAGGATGTTTATTGATTAAATTTATTGATGGATTTCTATAATAACTATTATCGCAAAGATTAACATTATTGTTTAACATTTGTTTATTAAAGTCATTACCTTTAATATATTAAAATTACCCTTTTTTATTTGATACGATAACCATATAATCAAATTTATAAACTAATAGTTTAGATAACTAAATTTGATATAAAATACACTTATAATTATCCGAATAAATAAAATACGAATGTATAAATAAATAATCATAATAATAATGGGTAATTATTTAGTTATAATATGTAGTAATATATAAATAAATATGTTGTTTAAATCTTTTAATAAAAATCTATTTAATTCGTTTACTAGATAGATAATATATATATACACACACACACATATACGAAAGCTTGAAACGAGATTAATTTACAAGAACCGAAAACTTAAAGGTGTCGGTCTTGATAAAATAATGTCCATTAGATATTAATATTAATTATAAATTATTTAATTCATAATACCATTAAGAAAAATAAAAATACAAAAGTCGCGTCCAAGGGGGCTCGAACCTGCGCCCTTGGCCGGCTCTATCACATACACCCCAACCAGCAGAGCTGGGGTGTCATATGTTAATCAAACGAAAACAAAAATTTAAAACCAGTAACCGGTAATAACCCCAAATCGCTATAAACCCTAGGAATTCAAATCAATCGATCTGCTACATGTTTTTTTAATTTGTTAAAGGGTTAACGAAGAACAGATCAAAACGACCTCAATACATATATTAATTACCAGAATTAGTGCGGGATTTATGACGGACCCTAAACTCCCAGCCGCGGCCAATGATGACTCGAGAACAGATTCTATGGAGTATGATAATACAATCAGGTATAGGGGTTTTGTTGGCAAGAGGGAGAAGGAGCTGTAACCAAGTTTAATTGAATTTTCATTACATCTAGGTCGTCTTTTGCTCTAATGGTAAAGACGGTGTGTAATTAACAAAATTAAGATCGTTTTTTTTATTATAATCCATATTTAGATTGTCGGTGTGAGTTGATTATGCATTATCAATGATTTAAGACGATCAATTCCATATATACAACGAGGATTATGGTGCAAGCTATTAACGGATCACGGGTTTGAAGTTCGGGTAAACGGGTTTCTGGCTAACAATTCATAATATCAGTAGATTTTGCTTATTAGTCCTTGATGATTGAAGGTGGAAACATAAAGAGGTTAAAGTTTTAGTTTGGGTTAAAATTGCCATAAAGTGAAATTGTAATATAATTAAATAAATAAGAAAAATGATATAATAAAATAATGAACATACGATGGACGTGATATTTTATAAATAAATTCCCGATTATGAAAACGGGTCGGGTTTTGGATATAAAATATTAGTTTGAAAAACCGAGTTGTTACATTATCCCTTATGGGAAAAGTTCATCAAACAATGATGTGAATAGCCCAACTAACAGTGGCTACGAATCAGAAGAATATGATAACTGTGAACTCATCTATGAAGATCCTAAGCCTATTCCTCTCACATCCAATGCAGCTATTGTTAATGAAACTCATGATTTGCAAGATAAGACAGCTTGCATTTCATCACTCAACTAATCAATTTCTTTGATTTGTGTAGGAACCATCCACTCCACTGAATGAAGTATGGTACACGGATAGTGGGTGTTCCAGGCACATGACTTGTGACAAAAGGTCACTGGTCAACTATAAAGAGAAGTTTGAGGGTCCAGTAGCTTTTGGTAGTGATGAAAACAGTGGTAAAATTGTTGGAAAGGGAATCTTGACAAACGAAAAGGTCACATTTAACAATGTCTTCTATGTGGAAGGATTACAGTATAACCTTTTAAGCATATCACAAATATGTGATAAAGGTTATAAAGTTGGGTTTGATTATTCTCACTGTTTCATTCTCAAACTTGATTTTGTAATCCCTCCTGACATGATTATGATGATGGCCCCAAGGAATGGCAATTTGTATGAACTAATCATGAAGGATGCTGTTTCAAGGGGTGGTACCTGTTTTGTTTCTAAAGCCACTGAAAAATAAAACAAAATTGTGGCATAGAAAACCGTGTCATGTAAATCTTAAGAACATGAACAGACTTGTGAAGGGTAAGCATGTGATTGGCCTACCTACAAGAGAGTTCAAATTAGAAGATAATTGTATCTCATGTCAGAAGGTCAAGCAGCACAAGTCTTCTCACAAGACAAAACTCATCAACACAACTGATCAAGTGCTTGAGATGCTTCACATGGATCTGTTTGGTCCTGTAAGTGTCCCAAGTATAGGCAAGAAAAGATACTGTCTTGTGATCATTGATGACTACTCAAGATACATTTGGGTTTATTTTCTAAGTACAAAAGATGAGACTGCTGAGTTGATTAAGAGTTGTGTGACCATGATTGAGAATCAATTGGATGCAAGGGTAAAGATAATGAGAAGTGACAATGGTACAGAGTTCAAGAATGGAGTATGGAAGAGTTTTGTACTGCAAAAGGAATCCTTCAACAATTCTCTACTCCTAGAACTCCTGAAAAAAAATGGTGTTGTAGAAAGAAAAAACAAAACACTTATAGAAGTTGCTAGAACCATGCTGGCTGATGCTTTTCTGCCTGTTACTTTTTGGGCAGAGGCAATTAACACAGCCTGTTATGTTCAAAATAGAGTGCTTCTCAACAAAAGTCAAGACAAAACTCCATATAAGATTTTGTTTTAAAAGAAAGCCCTACATCAAGTTTCTCAAGCCGTTTGGGTGCAAATGTTCATTATTGAACACCAAGGATTATCTCAACAAGTTTCAAGCAAAATCCTTGTACTGCTTTTTTGTAGGTTACTCAACACACTCAAAATCCTACAGAGTATATTTCAAAGATCATTTGAGTGTGATTGAATAATTTGATATTGTGTTCAATAAAAATCAATTCAATACAGTTGATGGTGCTGCATGACTGTTTGATCTTGAAAAGCTAATCAAGTCCTTCAAGATTTATCCTGAGGACTTTGATGAAGTCATGTTTAAGACAAGTGTGGTTACAGAAGAATCTTCAGATAAACTTGATTTGGACAAGTTGTGGTCAAAGGCTGATGAAAAAGGACCAGAATACAATTTCATTAAGCATCCTTCAATTGTTGAAAATAAACAAGTTCCAGATCAAGTTCAAGATTAGAATCAAGAACAAGCAAATCCAGATAATCAAGAAAACCAGGATAATAATGTTCTGAATGAAGTAGTTCCTGATAACACTAAAGAAGAAAGAAGAAATGAAAGATTTGAGGACTTGTTTCAAAATTTGAATTTTGGAAACAATGGTGCATCTACCTCTCAACCGAACAATGAAGAAGCACCAGAGTTTCATGATGCAACAATTGATTTGATCATTGATGAACCTGATCTCAATGACACAAATCTTGATTCTAATGTATCCACTGATGTAGTTGTTCAATCCTCTTATGTTGAAAAGAATCATCCTCTTGAAAATATCATAAGAAACATTTATGAAAGAGTAACAAGAAGTGCATCTGAATATGAAAACATTTGTTTGTACTCCTGCTTTCTATTCCAAATAGAACCTAAGAATATTGTTCAAGCATTGAAGGAAAACAGCTGGGTAGAGGCTATGCAAGAGGAGTTGGATCAATTCAGAGATCTGCATGTGTGGGAACTTGTAGACAAGTGATATACATCTATTTATACATCTTGAATCCCTTGTAAAGTTATGTTTATTTAATGTTTTGAGTTCGGTTTAGTTCGTGTTTCATTCATCTTTTTATTATTTAAGGTTTTGAGTCAAGTATTTTATATTTATCGTGTTTTATATCGTTTGGTGTCTTGCATGTTAAGCTTTAATTCTTTCTATCATTTTATGAGAAGTTTAAGTTCATTTTGCTCGTCAATGATTACATGATTACTCCACTTAGTGTGTTGATTT
>NW_027506629.1:0-64370 GCF_021521415.1 Bidens hawaiensis
AACATAATAAACCTTACAATCCGAGGAAAAACATAAAGGAATTTAGCCGAGCATGATTCGGTCCGTCATCCCTTCGATTATGATTGTCATACAAATTGAAAACAAGTGTTTTATGGTTACCACACTCACAGTTGATCAAGAAGCTCTCAAAATCGCCCTAGGGTCTTCCTTAGATCAAAAGATATCAAAAGCCGTCCAAAAATACATGTTATATGGCAGTTACAACTTGCAGCGAGGTGTCCACCGTAAGCTACGGTGGCTATCGTAGCTTACGGTGGCTTTAAAAAACCTACGATGGCCACAAACTGCCTTACGGCAGCTACAATTCTCCAGCCCTCACAGTAGCTTACGGTGGGTACCGTAAGCTACGGTGGTCTTCACCACTAATTTCTTATTTTTCTTGTTTTTGCCATAACATCCTCGTTCTAAGTCCGTTTTTTCACCGTTTTTGCCCACACTCTCGTAATTCTATCTTCTATTTTCTCATACCTGCCATTACACGAGTAAACGTAGTTATCTAATTCAACAAAATAAACAGATTAAACGCATGAATATTAACGAACTTAAACCACTTAAGGTTGTCCCATGGACCACCCGTCATGTGTATCTAATTCAACAAAATAAACAGATTAAACGCATGAAAATTCTTATATATCATCCCGATTTCATAAAAAAAACAAAAATACCGTCTCGGTTTAGCTAAATTATACACATATGTATAATATGTACATACATATTTTTTTATATATACATTTGTACAATTTAAGGTAAATGATAAAGTACATATGTGTACATTACGTAACTAGAGATTAATGTAATTATACACATGCGTTTAACACGAAGTTTTTTTTTATGAAACCACAATGAAATATAAAAATTTTGGTTTTTTTTAATTTTTAAAAATTTATGTTTTTTTTTGTTTTATAATTTTTAGAGGTTTTTTTTATTGCTCAAAATAGTTTCTCAAAGTTCTCAATTTTCAAAGGGTTTTCTTAGAATCCTTACCACATATATATATATATACTAGCTGCGTGCACGCGCGATGCTGCGAGGTTGCACGCAAACATGACATCGGATGCGTAACCAGTGTTACTGTTTTTGTTATGCGTGACTTAACAATAGTACGTGCGTAACCCGACGATAGTATGCTCGTATTGCGGCATTGGAATATAAACCAGTGTTAGTAGGCACATCACAACGACTATGCACGCTCAGTCTTGTGGTGGTGCACACGTAACGTTACATTGAACTCGTCTTGACCCACAACCCATTTCGCTTGGACAATGTTCTTACCGAAATTCATTATGATGTGACCCCTTTCAACCCATACACGTCCCGACCCAAACCAAATTAACCTTTTTGTATCGACTTACTCCAACCTTAACCTTTTAGACACATGACCTGAACGGCCGAAACCGCCCGATTCGTTTGTCAGTATTTAATGGTAATCACGTTACACCGTTAAGTTTTTAAAATGAAAAAATGTTAGCAATATCATACTCAAATTAAAGAGAATAAAATACTCGTTTTTATGGTATAATGTTTTTAAAAAAATATTAGCGTGTGAAAAAAGTTATAAACGTTTGAACGTCGTCAGGGTAGTTGGTTTAAAATAAGGGGTATATATGTAACTATTATATAAATTAACAAAATGTGATTAAAGTAAAATGACCAAACTTGTAATTATTTTTAAAAAATTTAAAATAAACTGTAACATGATTTTGGTTATACTAAAAGTCAAAATTGTCGAAATACAAAATTGTCCCTAAAATGTCTTAATATTATGCACTATAGTTTGTACTAAAAACAAGTTTGGTACCTCTTAAAAATTAAAAGGTCCACCACTCATTCTTTATATATAGTATAGATATAGATATATTATAAATTTTAATCTCATGTACAAGTTATGATAATAAGATAATCTGTTGACAATATATGAGTGTAATTGTATTTATAGAACCATAATTATTAAAAATATGCAATTTAAATTATTCAGTCTTCGTAATTTTTTAATTTCATAATTTTATTTTTTAGGAAATCAAAATTTATTTTTTAACAAAAATTATTTTTACCAACGGAATACTGAAGAAATATGCGTCAGTAATGGTTTAAAAAACAATTGGTAATAATACGTGGGTAATCTTTAAGTTTAAACGTCTAAGTTCAGTGATTAAAAATTGTCTATAATCTCACTTATAATCCGGTAATTTGTGAGGTAAATTTTGCCGGTAATTTATCAGAAACCGTTACCCGCACTCATGTTTTCGGCGGAGTATCAAGAACGGATTAACGATACCTTAATTTACCGATGATATACTTATTACTTAAAGTTATTTATTTTGATGTGACTCAATGTCATGTTGTGCGCTCGATATGTAGAGGTTAATCAATTTAGTAGCAATAAACCGGTCAACCCAAACTCTAATTGTTTTTATTTTTTGTTCAAGGAATGAAATCAATAGTCAAAACCGTTAATAACTATAGTAACGGTCAAGTACGTGCCTTGATTAAAAGAACTGGAGGATATAAGGACGTCAATTATATATCCTTGTTTATTTATTAAATGTGATTATGAGATACTATAAAGATACGTAGTTTGGTGACCAGCCAAAACCACCTTTGTAACACCTAACTACCGATCTTGACAACCAATTTTGGCTCCATCTCGTTTATTTCAGAGCCTCTAGCTACTGGCCTACCCCCGCCCTATCCATTGAACCAAATAAGATACAGCCACACAATACTAGCTCGGCTCGGTTCGGCTTGCTACTGATGCTAGTTTGGCTTAACTTCCAAAGTTGGCAACGTAATATTGGGTATTGTAGGTTTCTAATTTCCAAGAAAAATGAATTTGTGTTGGAGAGACAAATTAGGAGATTAGATTTATTAACTAGCCACTTGAGGGATGGAGACAAGTGAATCCATTGGTGGCACATGTTATTTGTATAGTAATAAGGAAAAATAAACACATGCCTTGTATTTAGGAAATAATATTTGTTTCAAAAATGGGACAACACTTTCAAGATAGAGGTTGAATTTTTAATCTTTAATCTTTTTTGAGAGAAAATGTATTTCCAAAAGTAAACTAACTAAATTAGCTTATTTCATCGATTCATTTACTAAAATAACCTTTAACTTTTATAGTTTGACCGCGTTTGAATTCTCTGCCAATTAGCTTTTAACCGAGCTACAGGCTGTATGGTCTAAAGTTCGAATCCGATTTAACTAGGCGTTACCTTATAAGTGGATCTTCAGGTAATGTGTTTTCTCCAAAACAAGAGATAGTGGGTTTGGCCTACCTACCTCTCTGCGATCATGGACGTATGAGGTTTTACCATTGGGTTACCCGAGAAGGCGGATTTTGTTCATTAATCTTTAAAAAAAGAAAAAGCCTTTATGATCTCCTTACAATTTTCTCTCTCATAAAACAATAATTTTGTTAATCATGTGGAGTTAATGGATAATAGTCAAAGACTCAAAAGTAAAAGTGTCAAACCTGCAATCGTGTTAATTAGGAATTTTTGCAAAAATGGGTCACACATTTAATAAATGGGTTAGTGGGTCAACCGTTTTCATATACGTTAGCGGATTGACCAATTCAACTAAATGGTTAAACACTTCATATGGTTTACACGTAGCAACCCTACAAAATATATTATAAGAGAAACTATAAACTGTAATGGTGAATATCCTCAAATCAAGCTTGATATTTTCTCAGCGTTGGCCTCCAAATAGTTGAGTTCTTTGTATTTTAACTCACAATGAATTTCTCCAACACATTTGGCGTGGTTGATTAATCCATTTTCGACTCTAGTGTCATGACTCATATGATATTTCACATTGGTATGGTTCAAGATCCAACACCTTATCACAGTTTAGAAAAAGTGGTGGTTGGGAATGATAGGACTCTTCTCACGTCTCATGTTGATAGTTATGTGCTTAATTTCTATTCTACATATTCCCATACTCATCAAAAATATTGTTGTTTCTGTATTAACCAGAATTTTTTTTTGTCTATTACCCAACTCATTGTTGACTATATGCTACTATTGTCTTCACAAGTTCGCATTCTCTAGGTTGTTTATTAAGACACTGTGAGGTCCTACACTTCGCTACTTACTTCATATTCATATTCATTATCATTTTAGGAGCGTGTCACTTTCGAATAGTCACCATGGCCGGCTATAGGGGAGGGTCGGGTGGTCGATGGATCCCTGCCAGACACCCCGATAGGCCCGGATTTTTTTAATAATATATATATATTTTTATGAAAAACATTATGAATATATATAATGTTTAGGGCATTTACATATTTCCCCTTCTTAACTTCTTTAATTAAATATATCCCCAACCATAAAAATATAATTACATATTTTCCCTCTTTAAAACATATATATTACATATTTACCCAATTTATAAATAATTAACCCTTGATTTACTATTTTACCCTTTATATTAAAATAAAAAAGATAGATATAAACATATGAATGTTGATATGAGTTGATATCCTCTATTCTTCAATTATTCTTGTGCCCAAAAATAAGATGAGCAAAAGAAACAAGGGTAAACTAAGGACTGCTCATCATCTCCGACGAGGAACCACCGCACCACCACCACTTCATCCACTCCCTCTGCCACACTCCTCAATTCCCAATTCGTCAATGAAGATGACGAACCACCACACACATCCCACCATCACCACCTTCTCGTTTTTCCAGTTTGCTCGATCCGATTAACGGCAAACACCACCACAATCAAGTTTTTCAGATCTGAATCAAAACCCACCAAAATAACTAGTAAGCTCAAGAATCAAGAAAGCGTATGATTCTATAATGGTTTGAGAGTTGCGACGGTTTAACTGGTGGGGATAGATGGAGGGATACGGTGGAAGAGGAGGGGGTGTAGAGGAGGTAGAATGTGGAATTAGGTTTTGCATTTGCATAAAGAAAGAGGGAAAGCGAGTAGGTTGGAGAAGATGGCGGTGGTTTCCGGTAGTGTGAAGCGGCCGAAAACTCGTCATAGAATTAAACCTTGAGTATTGGTCAGGAGAAGATGATATTGGTTTTAACTCTTTAGTTTTGTATTTAAATTATTAGTTGCTAAAAGGGTGAAAAGGTAATTTAGTATGAAAAGGGAAATATGTAATTAACTATTTAAGGTTGAGGAAATATGTTATTAACTGTCTTAATAGGGGGGGATATATGTAAAAATCCCATGTTTAAACTTAATTACTGTCACACCTCAACTTTGGGCCTAGGAGTGTGACCAATAGTTGGTACCTGTTTTGTAAATATATCTGAGTTTAGGTTGTAAAGCGGAAGTTTTAATTAAAATATTAATATATTTTAAAAGTCGGGAACTAAACATCCAAAGGTTGGTACAAAAGTGTTTGAAACATAAAACAATAATTTACATTATTTTAATAACGAAAACTTCATCTGAGCCATCAAATCGTCTAATGGATATTCTTCATCTCCAAACACCTAATCTCGATTACCTGAAAAACAGTTATAAAATACGCCACTAACGCATGCTGGTGAATATGTTGACACAAAATATTTTGATACTTAAATTATCCCCTCGAAACATCGTAGGCCTCGGCCCAACGTGGCTTAGGAAACGATCAAGTTCTAAAAGTCTGAGTAACTATTACAAACTCTAGCTCAACTTGAAACCGCTCATCGAACACCACAGCGTTCGAGATTGTAGCCACTATCTGTATACACAAGATTATCCTCACTCGAACATTGTAGGTCCGGCCGAATGTGGCGTAGCCATAATTAAGCGTGGTGCGGTGTGCCCACCGTCTAACCACATATGAAAGGATCCAGACAAATGTATACGATAGCCTGAGGGCCAGCAATTACCTTTGTTTATAATTGTTTTGGGATACACAATCCCATGTAATCATTTTGGTGACTCGTTTTAATAAGTTGAAAAAGTTGGATATATTCACCTTTGTTATGATCACTGCAGTTTAGTGATATATTCTTCTTGTTACCTCGGACCAATAGTACAAGAATAACCTTTTATAAATACTAGATCAACGATCTAGCTTTAGACATTTAGTCTATTTGCATAATCATTACCTTGATGATCATTTCTCTTTTATAAAATACTTGGACCTTTAGTCCAAAGAGTTTCACTATTTAAACACTATGTTTCTTCTTCATGAAGAAACGTATATACCAAGTTTCTTATTTCTTAAGAAACATTATATAATCTTTATAGTTATAAAGAAATAATATTTTATCTATACCCTCGTCTTATGAAAATATATTTCACTTATTATATAATAAAGGTATAGACTATACAATCGACTAGGGTCTAAGCCATATATAATAATATAATCGGGGCGGAACCCTAACTTCTTATGTCTTGTAATTCTAGAAATGCCTAAGCTTGACACCGACAACACTGCTACTCGTTGTTGGTATTGAGGGAATGAGCTAACAACACATCTTTGCCTTGCACGTATTTCGAGAACGAATCGTCAGGACGGTGGGGATAGTAGCACGTATTTCGAAACAAGTGAATGTAAGGCCCCGTTCCCGGTTCCTACATTGGATGTTGGATTTACACAGTTCTATAATCAGAGTTAATTAAAAAAATTTCGCGGAAGCGTTAACTTCAATCATTTGCTACAAAACATTTAATCTTTTCTTTAAAACCATAACATATAACATCATATTTAAAACATCATTTCTTCCATCTTCAGATGCCTGTCATTCAATCCATGCCATGTGCCATCCTCATGCTATCTCTTTAGTCTAATCACCTGTGTGCATACTAAAAGTCAACTACGCCGAGTGAGTTCTAGTTAATCAGGCGACATACAATACATACGCATATCATACATACATATCCGAAGATACCTATCCATACTTAATCAGTTACCCTACTACCATACATACCTACATATCTACAATCACTAACTTCAGTCTACCGAGAGTACGTTCATAGTCCGCCGTCTATACATGTACTCAAGGTCGTGAACACGTAAAAGGTCCGTAGTCCTTACCTATATAAACCATTTATGGTACGTGCAAGGTCCACAGTCCTTCCCTATACCATCCTACAATAACAACCCGTACAAGGTCCACAGTCCTTCCCTATGTCGCAACCTAGTTCATAGCACGTACGAAGTCCGCAGTCCTCCCCTATGCTACCACAATAAAATTACAGCACGTATAAGGTCCGCAGTCCTTTCCTATGTTGGATCCTATCCGAAGTACGTATAAGGCCCACAGTCCTTAACTACCTTCTCATCTATAATCTATAACACGTATAAGGCCCGCAGTCCTTAACTATGTTCTTATATATCATCTATAACACGTATAGGGCCCGCAGCCCTTAACTACGTTCTCATCTATCATCTATAACACGTATAAGGCCCGTAGTCCTTAACTACGCTATCACATGTCAAGTCTATATCCAACGGAAGTTAGAGGGATTTGCCTTCCTAACTTCCTACGCCGGACGTAGAACTCATTTACCGTTCCTGTACCTGCAAACACTTACTTTGCATATACAACAATTACATCTTAGCATAAGAACACTCTAGGATTTCTTCACAACATTCATTTAACAATCATACTCCTTGTCATTACGTGCAATATCCGAAGATCGTTCACATCTTGACAAACATTCATTCATAACGTTTGTACATCATCCATTCATTACATATAACATTAATATCTTCATTTATAACCACACAATATCCGAAGATCGTTCGCGTACTATCAATCAATCATGCATAATGTAACATATATACATCATTCATATATCATGTATAACAAATCATATCTTTAAACTACACTGACGGTACATGCAATATCCGAAGATCGTTCATGCGCCGTCAAACATTTATTCATTCATGAATCATACAAGGCATACACTTACCACTTAAGGTAAGTGTATTAACTATCACATGGAGTATGCATACAACCCCGAAAACACAACAAGGAAGTGGGGCTAGAAACTTACCTGAAATCGGTTATTTCTTCCGTTAATGGTTATTCCTTCTTGAGCTGTGCACAACTAACTGTATAACAATTACACGTATCAACTATCTATCGCTACCCATATCGCGTTTCTAGTTTAATTATAACCCCCAACGAACGGGGGTATGGGGACAGCGCCCCTGGAAGCGGGGTTCTAGGGGCGGCAGCCCCAAGCAGGGTCCTAGGGGCAGAGCCCGTGGCTGGGGTCGAGCTGCCAGGTCATCTTGGAAAATTTTTATTTCCATTAACCGACTTAACACATTTTTCATTAGGATTTTAAATTATTATATCATTCGCCATCACACTTACTATAACGAATTAAGCCTAAATCGTTATCAGATCACAGTCTAATTCGTTATCTAGCACATGATCTGATTCATTACCCAGCTTCGTTGTCCTTATTCGTTAGCTGATCGATATCTTAGTTCGTTATCTGGTTCGTCATATCATCATAACGAGTTGGACCTTTATAACGAACTGGTCCTTTAACGAACTAAACCCTTAATGAACTGGGGGTTCATTCGTCAGTTCTTCCTTAACGAACTACTTAACAAATTAGAGTTAGTTCATCATCTTTCTCCATAACGAATTCACACCCTCAAAATCCACTACGAAGTTTTACCGTCAGAGGGTGTGAACTAACAGGATCGGAATCATTAGTTACAATCAAACCATAAAAAAAGTTTTCAAAACACGAAAACATTTAAGTTTAAATAAGTGCGGAAGCGTAAAACCATAAGCCAAGCGTTGCGTCACGCAGGACGACTTAAAACCCAATAACAATAGTTTAAAACAAGTTTGCATAAACATTAACGTTCAAATTAATGCATGATCCTATACCGCGCGCCCGCCTCGGCTACCTGAGAATAACATACTAAAAGTGTCAACACGAGGTTGGTGAGTTCACAAGTTTATATAAAATAAAGCATTTAGCATTTTGCGTTTAGCATTTTGCGTTTAGTGTTTTGCGTTACCAGATAGTGTTAAATCAATTATATATCTATAGGTAGCTAGCCTATAAAGCAAGTATTACGAAGTGTTCGACACCGAAGCTGACTGTTTATCATGTGCCTTGCCACCAGGTCTATCCCGACCATGGTAATGTGTTTAGCCAAGATTACACCCACTCGACCTCCAGTCGAGCTTAGCGTTGGGTGGGGTTTGTCAAACCCAGTAGTACTACTCAACAATGACTCGCTATTTTCAAATACTAAACGGTTCGATGTGTGAAGGACTTCAATTATTTCGTTTGCCACTTAGCCTTTACAAGTGATATATAATTTTATAACAAAATCTAAAAGCGTTTCGGAGTATGCTATCTCCCCCAAGTGAATAGCGTTTAAAAAGTTCAAAAGATGAAAGTGAAACTCATTGTTTGCGAAGAATTCGAAAAACAAGTCACCCAAGTGATGCGCGTCACAGAAAAACTCTCGCTAGCGTTCTAAAACAACAAGGAGATTTTCTAAGTGTCGGAACTATTATCGAGTCTCTAGACTCGGCACATAATACCTATGCACAAGATACGTTTCGTGTTTCGTTTGTGAATCGTGTGCGTCTCAACAAGCACATTAGTGATACGTTACGTGTGTGAACAACTATTTACGTGTCAAGTGTTAATGGTGTACATTACTAGCAATTATTCCCCGCAAGGGCAATTTGGTCAAAACATAACAATTATCTAGCAATTAGCTCGTTTCATGTATTTTCACAAAGTTTAGCAGCTAGTTTCATCAGGACAGAATTCTACTTGAAAGATTATTCTATCCAACAGATCATAGCATCTCAATTAATTTACCAAAAATCGTCTCAAAAGCATACATGAGCTAGGTTTCCAGAACATATTTTATTGTATTTTTATTCTACATAGTTTACTCATAATGATCAAAACATTACAACAAACTAACAGCAGTTAAATTCATACGTAACGGAATGTTATTTGTTATCCCCGTTAAATGAAAAATCCAATTAATGCAAGACCAATTGAGTTAGGTTCTTAACTCAACAAGTTAACTTCCAGAAGTGGAACCAACACATTTGGTCTTGTAGTTCATGAGATATGCTAATTACAAAACAACTTAACAGCAGGTCTCACAACTCAGATTTGCACTTCAGTTTTGTAAAATCATAAAGATTAACTTTTACTCGTCCAAGAATTACAAACTTAGACTTTATAGAAACTAGCCTCATTATAGTACCCTGTAGTGTTAACAAGCTCAACCAATTTCCACATTAACAATTAGTTACAGTTGTCTAAACATAACTTACAATCTGTCCAGTACCAGTTTTGACCTTTAATCATATTTAAATCGTTTGAGTAACCAAAACACCTCCAAATTAGACGTGGTTGGACTTTCTGAAAACTAGACTCAGAGTACTACCTTGTGGAGTCATAATTAGCTCAGTTTGATTAAATATTCAACAGGTATATGTCGTTCAAGTTTAACAATCACTGTTGTCAAAAACTCAGCAAGCACAAACAATCGTCTAACATGCATCCTAAGCATATGACATATCTCAAAACATGTAACGAGCATAATAAATCACAAAAATCAGTAGTAACCCTCTAGGGTTTACAAACCATCAATGATTCAATAATCTTTCACCGTTCAAAATCACATATGATCATCAATATCAATAACTAACACATAATCAATCATCATCTAATCAAAATTACACATGCAAACACTAAATACATGATTTACAAAGTTAGGGTCTCATGTTTATACCTTAAAAACGCAGAAACAACCAAGGGAAACGTGAGAGATGCTTAGAAACGAGTGTAGGATGCTCCGATTATGAAGAACAAGATCAAAACAAGGTGATATGTGTGTGTGTGTGGGCTGCCGATCGCAAGGGAGAAGGGGGGGGGGGGGGGCTGCCGTCGGGTAGAGAGAGAGAGAGAGGGAAGAGAATTAGGGTTTAATATTATTATTAATAATAACATGTTACACATAGGTCCCTCAACTCTTTAGTATTACTTTTCTTGCTTAAATTAACTCGTTTGCATCTTGAGTTAGCGTTTTATACCATGTTATCACATAACACATAAGTCTAACACATAATTATCACATAATTATTGTTTTGATGTTTTTCGTTTATTCACCAATGGCTTACGTCAACTCGTTTGCGTTTCGGTGCAATCCCGAAAGACTACACATGTAGTGATTGTCAAGCGTCATTTAAAACCTTAGTTTAAATGTAATGAGATGTGCGTTATAGATCCAGTGATCTTAAGTTTGAATTGACGGAGTTTGAGAATTAACCTCAAGTGTTCTTCGTGGTCGGTCTTGTCCTTGGAGTAGACGAGGATATCATCAATAAAAACAATCACAAACTTGTCAAGGTACGCCTTGCATACTCGATTCATGAGATCCATAAAAACGGCTGGTGCGTTGGTTAAGCCAAAAGGCCTAACCGAAAACTCGTAGTGACCGTACCGAGTTCTGAAAGCCGTATTTGATATATCTTCTTCTCGCACTCTTAATTGATGGTAACCAGATCTCAGATTGATCTTCGAGTAGTAACTCGATCCTTGAAGTTGGTCAAACAGATCATCAATTCGGGGTAAGGGATAACGGTTCTTGACCGTCACCTTGTTCAGTTCTCTGTAGTCTATGCACATGCGGAAAGTCCCGTCCTTCTTTCGGACAAATAAGACAGGGGCTCCCCATGGTGATGAGCTAGGTCGGATAAAACCTATATCCAACAAATCTTGCAATTGAGTGGACAACTCCTGAAGCTCCGCCGGTGCAAGCCGATACGGGGCTCGTGCCATGGGTGCTGCACCGGGGGTCAATTTGATTTGGAATTCGACTTGTCGAATAGGAGGGAGTCCAGGAAAATCCTCCGGGAAGACTTCCGGAAAATCTCGCACAATCGGTATATCTTCGATTCGCTTCTCCTCCGCAGGTTTCTCGACAATATGCGCTAAAATTGCCGGATGACCCTTTCGTAGATACTTCTGCGCCTTCATGAGGATGATGACGCTGGTGGTCATACCGCGCTTATCACCCTGGACCGAAATGTTCTCGCCGGAAGGGGTAGTGATGTGGACTGTCTTGTCGTGACATAAAATATCCGCTCGGTTCTCAGATAACCAGTCCATGCCGACAACGACATCGAAACTACCAAGAGTAAAAGGTATAAGGTCGATATCAAAAATATGACCTGAAAGTTTCAACATACATCCCGCAAGTACATGAGTTGTTTCTATAGACTTTCCGTCAGCTAATTCAACAGGAAACTTAGCATCTAATGGGGTTGGAGTTAAGTCTAAGAGTTTACTAAAGGCTTTCGATACAAAACTCCTATCAGCTCCAGTGTCAAACAAAACAGAAGCAAAACAGTCGTTCACAGGAAACATACCAGTCACCACATACGGATCGTTGCGGGCTTGACCTGACCCGATGACGAAAGCTCTTCCTTTACCATTACTTCCGCCACCGCTGCTGCCTCCATTGTTCTCTTCTATTTTAGTTTGGGACAATCCTTCCTGAAATGACCCTCTTGACCACACTCGAAACACCTCTTAGTCGTCATAGGTGGTTTAGGAGCACCCTTTGCCACTAGGTCTCCCCTACATTCCTTGGCCTGATGACCCATTTTTCCGCATCTCAGACACTTGACGCTATCACACGGGCCAACATAGTTATAGTTGCACCTGTTGCATTTCGGGTGTTTCACAGCATAGCCGCTCAAACCCTGCTCGCTACCGTTGTTGTTATTGTTGTAACCCTGATTATTTAAGCTCCGAGTGGTTTCGGGCTTACGGAAGTGTTGTTGCTGTGGGGGGTTCAAGGAATAGGACCTGGCGTTGTCGAACTTTCTCTTTCCATTACTCGGGTTGTTGTTGCTGTTGTTGTCAGTGCTCGGGTTGTCACGGGCTTTAGTGGTTGAACCTCTAGGTGGTAACCCACCTTGGGTCACTCCTTGATCCGTCAGTTTGTGAGCTAACCGGATCGCTTGTTGAATCGTAGCCGGTCTGGAAGACATCACCATGCCCTGAATTTGCGGTGCTAACCCATCAATATACATCTCGATCCTCTTACTCGGCGGGTCTACCATCCGTGGACACATCACAACTAACTCGTGAGAACGGGTGGTGTAGGATTCAATTTCGGAACCCACCATCTTCAACGACCAAAACTCGGATTCCAACTTTGCAATCTCCTCTCTAGGACAATACTGTTCCCGCATCATATTCTTGAACTCCTCCCAGTTCATAGCGTTCGCCAATTCTAATCCAAGAATTTGCACATTTGAGTTCCACCAAGTAAGAGCAGAATCTTCCAGTGTTCCAGTAGCAAATTTGACCCTACTGGCAGGTGGAGAATTACACATCTCAAACGCTGATTCGGCCTTCTCAGCCCAACGCAGGAAACCTATAGCTCCCTCCGTGCCCTTAAACGAATTGGGCTTGCAATCCAGGTAGTTCTTAAAAGTACACGTTCCAGTCGGACCTCCAGCTTGATTCTGAACATGTGCGGCTAGAGCGGCCGCCGCGTGGTCGTTCAGCAGAGTTTGGAGTTCTGCTGCAGTCAAGTTGATATTAACGCGACCGTGTCCAGCGTTTCTCCCTGCCATTTCCTAGAATCACAACATAAAATGTTAAACATGAATTTTTCGGTTTCATATGCAACACGCCATACATGTAATAAAAAGATAGGTAAGAAAGAAATTAAAAAAAAACAAACATCACATCACAATCGTATAATAATCCAAATAATAATTCATGATTAAAACCATTGTATTCGCTACAAAGTATTTAAAACCAATCCTTAAAATCATAGAAAATAATAGTTTGGATGGAGACAACCCCTCTATCTAGGTGTTATCATCCTTAGATGTCATCGTCTGAGGACACCTCTGAGTGTGCCTCTGGCTCAGCCGGTTCCTCTTCGGGTTTATTCATAATCATCAAAACATTACAACAAACTCACAGCAGTCAAATTCATGCGCAACGGAATGTTATTTGTTATCCCCGTTAAATGAAAAATCCAATTACTGCAAGACCAATTGGGTTAGCGTTTTATACCATGTTATCACATAACACATAAGTCTAACACATAATTATCACATAATTATTGTTTTGATGTTTTTCGTTTATTCACCAATGGTTTACGTCAACTCGTTTGCGTTTCGGTGCAATCCCGAAAGACTACACATGTAGTGATTGTCAAGCGTCATTTAAAACCTTAGTTTAAATGTAATGAGATGTGCGTTACAGATCCAGTGATCTTAAGTTTGAATTGACGGAGTTTGAGTTAACGGAGTTAACCTGAAATTGACGAGTGTCACAGATACGAACTAAGGCTAGTTCGTTAAGCTTTCGTCAGCGAATCACCTTGACGAATTACTTCTAATTCGTTAACTCTCCGTTAACGAATTGCCTCTAGTTCGTTAACTTCCCATTAATGAATTAGGGTTAGGTCAGAGAATCTCATAAACATTCTCTGACGTAACCTTCGTCGTACCAGCCGCCTTTCCGGCGCAGCTTTTGCCCGAAAACCGGGATCTCGCCGAAATAGCGAGATCTTCCTTATTTCATCACCATTTTCACCGTTTTTCGTCCCGTTCGATCCAAATCTGTGCTAGGTGACCCCTAAGCTCATTTTAGGTTCGGTTTATACCCGATTCCACCCGGATCTCGTGACTTTAACAGTTGAAATGTGTCGGTTCGTCGTTTCGCGACTAGATCTAATGTGTTTGGATCTCTACAACATCATACTATCATTACCTCGGGTCGGGATCGGCTCTTCTTCATTATTTTTGGCTAGAGAGAGAACGAAATATGAGAGAGAGCTAAGTGTGTGTTTTGGGTGGTGTATGGAATATGTGTGAAATGAATGAAAAATGGGAATTTAAGGTTTTTATAATTATGGATCATGGGCTTAAGCCCATGGTCTCTTACTTCTTTCCCAAGTCCATAACCCACATCCATTACCCAACATTAACTCGACCCATACTAACTCCTACTTTATTTAATTATTTTTCCGCTAGCCCGAGTAAACTTCTCACAATTATTAAATAATATAATTAATGTCATATTAGAAATATCGGGATGTTACAAGCAGATAGTAATGAGATAACATGTTTTTTCATCTAATTGAATTATTGATTGCCAAATCTTCAAAACGATTGTATGTCCCGCTTCCCACGAATTATTGCATTTTATATTCGTACTAATATAATAAACTATGTTATTCTATTTTTATATGTTCATATTAAAGTGGACGGGCACTTATATGGGTAGTGTGTATAGTTTTCAATCAACATGGTAAAACGGTCATCACCTCATGTAGATAGGATACATGATTTCATTCAATAACAAATATTTTCCACATAAACTGATTCTATGACAAAAGTTAGAAAACTAAAATGAATTAATAATTAACATATTAAACGGTAGATGCCGCCTGTAATTTTGTAGTTTGTGGGTACCTAAAGGTAAAAATGAGGTGGCAGTGCATGATTGGCCGATTAATTGGTAGTACCCATTAGTGCCCCTTTCCCTTTAGAGCATTCTCGGTGTATCCACTATCTCTATAATTTTCTTTCTTCTTTTCAGTTAATTAATACTTTTGATACCTTTTTCACTACCTTTTTTGTTTCCTTCACTTACAATCACTTTTAAAAAGTATTAAAAATTATAGAGCATGAATAGTATTTATTCAAATGCACTCATTATAGCGATGTTTTCTCTTTACTCCACTCACAACTACTTCATCAAATATGAAGAAGGCACATATTTATGAGTAGCTCTTGTGAATGCTCTTCATATAGTTTGTTAAAGTGTACTTCTTTTAGGGAAAACACAAAAAAAGGGATTTGTACTTAAAATGGCCGGTCAACGAGAGCATTTGAATTTTTTTAGAATGATAATTTTCTTGTATGTAGCTACCTCACACTTCAAATTTGGAGAGCCCCGATGCCCCACTCTGGTCAGACGATACTTTCTTAATCTGGCCCATGTTTGCTTAAGAGTTTGGCTTGGGCGTTCCCTAGGGAAGCCATACCGCCGATTGCCACTTGACAGTCGTTGTGCCACCACAAGAGTAGAACTCTCCAGCATAGCACACGGTGGAACGAAACCCCGGGTGGGCTTAGAGTTCGAGCTGATGACCTTTGCATAAGCCTAGCTTAAATCATTCATTGCCAATATCCACACAAAAGTGACACAAGTGAAATTCGAACTTGAGTCCGCACTGGAGAACATAAGCCTTCTACCACTAGGCCACATGTGAGGATAAAATGGACATTGAATCATCAATTTATTTTTTTAAATTTAATATAAAGTTTGGGGTTTATTAAACTAAAGAATTTATTCTTTAGTTTAACTTATTTTTGTGTTGAATATGCATGTCTTCATAAGGCATAAAGCATTATGATCGTACCCATAAGGCATAAAGCACACTGAATTACGACTGTACCAAGAAACCTACATTCTACGTATTGCAGTATTGAATCCTTGGAGCTAAGGATTTCAAGTTGTCGAACGTTAGCGATTTCAATCACGACCATCTCGCTATGAACACGTGAAGCATGTCAGGCTATCTTGAAATCAAAGGAAAGGTAACTTTCCGTAGTTACAGAAAAGGGCCGTAATACTAATTTCTTTGTTTATTAATCACGCCTCAAATTATGTTGTTAGAATCAACAACATAAATTCTAATGAGTCATGATTATATTGGATGAGCTACATCTATAAGCCGTTTCATAGCAACTCACAAATTTATAAACAACATACATGCTCATGAATATTTGTCCCATGACCTTCGGTATTCTGCTCAATTTTTTCTCATTTTAAGAGAGCTTCATCATCAAGAGTTTGGGTAGCAAAGCCTATGTTGGGTCTTATATTTTAGAACGAGACATCGAATTAATATGTAGGTGAAAAATACATTGTTTGGTCTAAACCAAGGGTGGATGGCTTGAAGACCAAGTCTTGCTAGACTAGTATAAATAAATGTTTTTACTCATTTCTCTAGTATTGAGTGTATTGTGTATTAATTGAGATATAGGGTTTTATCCATATAAGAGAGTCTCCTCCCCGGGATAAGCTCTCCCGGGGTGGATGATATTTTTTTTGTGTGTATGAACGTATGTATGAGTGGTTCATCTTTATCAGAATCATTCGACTAATGATATCATACGACCATTTCTATAAGGTTTGAGTTTCGATTAAATATATGTGTTCATCCTACTTTATTGATTATTGTTAATCGAATTAGGCTCTCTTCCAATACATCTCATCCGTCCATTAGATATTTCAAGAGTGAATACATGTTGTAGATCGATCCTAGGTCCGACCTCGTTTATCATCGTTCAAAACCCTTCCGCACTGGAGCTCGGGTCTCAAAATTGGTATCATAGTGGGTTACCGAATCGTTCTGACTAACCGATGAATTTGATTCAATTCGCTCTGAATCCTCTATGAATGTTAAACTTGAAGTTTGTTGATGTTTTCTTAGGTTTTTGCATGGTTTTGGATGAAATTTGATGATTCAAAGATGATTTATGTGAATATATGCTTGAGTTGATTATTAGTTCGGAGATTCACCATCGATTTACCATTTATATGTTCATTTTTGTCCTGATCTACAGTTTTCTGTTGAACTCGTTTATATTTGATGTTCTAGATACGAGTGTTGAGTGAAATTGATGGATTATTGATGATACAATGATGATATGACTGATTTCCAAAGTTTAATTTCAAGTTTAATTTCAGATTTGAGAAATTAGTGTCTATATGCTCAAATTTGGGGAAAGTCATAATCGACGTTGCTTGTTGAAAATTTGTCGCAGATTCTTGTTCATATGAAGATGGTGGTGTGTTTGGAACTAACTTGGATGGTTAATTTCATGATTTGAAAGATTTGTTTTCCGTCCAACATGAGCAGTGGCTGGAATATGTGTTCAGTATTGTCTATTATTGCTATCCTAAGTGTTCTCGAACAAATGATGTATGTTTAATTGTTTATGCAATTGATGAGCAGATATATATTTGAGGAGATGTTGTTGAATTATGGTTATGTCACGAATAGATGCTTGAGGGGCACAATAGTAAATATAGCAGTGGTACTAGTGTTTCTGCTAAATGAATCAGCTGTTTTTGATATTTTTTCACGAGCAGACATGAAGGTCCTAAACAATTGTTGTTAATGTTTGTTGATGTTCTGTTTGCTGCTGTTGCGATATTTTAGGACGAATATGGAAAAATTTTGATCTGGTCGATGCTGAAGATTTTAACGAGTAGTTTTTTTTTCATTTTTAATACTTGCTGTTGCGCAAACAGTTTCCCGAATAGACACAACTTGTTGTGGCTTCTTAAGTGGAGGTTATTCACGAGTTGTTGCTGATGGGAGCTTTGAATAGTTAGCAGAAGCTTATTTGTTTACGAGCAGTTTCTGAGTTCATTCACGAGAGCATTTTAAACAAGTTTGCTGATGTTTTCATAAGGATTATACACGAATAACGATGCTTCTAATACAGTTCTCAGTCAGGTGCTGATTTATTGTAGAAAATGGCAGTTTGCTATTACATCTGCTGATGCAAGGCATGAATGGTAATTATCATTGTTGATTCTAGTGTTTTTTTGTCAAGAATGCAAGCTGTAAACAAAATTTTTGCAGGGGTATATTCGTTAATTTGCTGCTGATACTGCTCTTGAACAGTTGATGTTGCTACTGATATGCATGTTTCAGATCATGTGTTCGAGACTGTTTAAGTATTTCTTTTAGTTGTTTTGTGTTGATCAAACATTAACGTCTGTTAAAGGTTATTAATAGACAATTAGAGCTGTTGCAGATTGAGTACTACTACAGCGGTATTATTGTAATATATTTATGCAACAAAGAGAAGTTAGTAATTTTGGTTTTGGTACAAGTTTGTCAGCATAATGTACAAGTGATTGATGTGTGTCCGACCAGATTTACCTGCTACCGATATGTTTTTAGTGTTCGAGCAAGTTGAATTGATGGTTCAGGTTTTGAACATTTGATGCAGCAAAAGAATTAGCAGATTGGTCTTCAAGAACAAATAAAATAGTTGCTACATATTTCATTCTCAAATAGGTAAAACAGATTATATGTTCGAGTAGATTAGGGTTGCACATCATAACTGCAGGTCCAAAACACTTAGCCGTGGCATATGTGTTCGATAAATTAAGGATTGTTGCTGCTATAGCAATTCAGTAATTATGCTGCTGATACAAAGTTGAGAACAATTTGCTGATAAAATTATTTTAGGAGTAAGTTATAGCAGCTAATACTAACAGTTAAAGGTTCAGGGTTTGTTTGGTACTCTAAATAATGAAACAAGATCAGAGGTAGTTAGTACAAGATTTTAATGCAGAATATGCACAATGGTATGAAGGGTATTTTCGTACTTTTCAGCTGGTACAATCATATTTGCAGATCAAGAACTTTAAAGATCAATAACTTTTGGCTACTGTAGATATAATTTTGATCTCGAGTAGATGAAAGCATGTGTATTTGCTATGGATATTTGCTCGAACATTTGTTGATATATTGATTGTTCACGAAAAGATGAAACAGTAGATATGGCTGTTGATTAAGTGTTCGAGCAAGGTTGTTGATATGGTATGCTGCTCCACAAAAGTCTTGAACACATAGGTGCTGTTAACGTGCTGAAATTGTCGTTAAAATGTGTTGTTACGTGCTGAAATTGCTTATTAAAACGTGTTGTTAACGAGCTGATTATTTGCTGGTAAAACGTGATGAAATTGTTGTTACACATGCTGTTAATGCAGATCTGATTTCGTTGCTGAATATTAAAGTTGTTGCAGCAAGAATTATTTGATGCAGAAAAAGTTATGTTTCTAAAGCCCCGAGTACACTGATGATTAAAAAAAAATACTACAAGTCAAGGCTCGACCCAAGCCCACAAGATAATTAAAAAAAATAAAGAACCCTAACTAGCCCTATTGGAGTCGATCGAAAGTTTGAGCAGCCAAGGAAAGAAGAAAAACATTTGTGGTGGCTTAGTGGCGGCTAGGAGAAGAAGGATAACATCGAGGGAGACTTGGTACATCAACTAAGGATCATATACATCAAGAAACTCAGCCATAATATTAAGTATTACATCCATAAACTTTGTGTTCTTGTTCAAGATTCATACTTGTTTATTTTGATCTTTAAACTTAATTTCTTTTGCAATTGAATTGAAGATTGACTTGTGCTTTATTGATATTGATTCTTGAATGAGTTTAATTATGTTTATGTTGAGTTTTATGATGTTTAAATTAAGCATATGTTGTTGTTCAAAAAATATGTTAGGCTAGACTTTTTAGTTCTACCTAAGTTAGATGAATATTGATAGATTTTAGTGAGTAATATGGATTGTAGTTCATCATGACTTGAATTTTTGATGAAAGTTTGGTTTAATATTGAATTAGTTTGTTTTTAGTGTCTGTGATTTGATTATTTATACTTATATACCTCTTGCTTTGATTGAATGAATTAGTTTTGATGGATTTTAGCTTGTTTGAACTCGTTACTTTGTGTTTAGAGATTGTTTGTGGGGTGATCAACCGTAGGGTTTAGTTGGGTATGTTATTTAGTTAAATTCAGATGGTAGGAACCTTCGTAGAGACCGAGAGGTGATAGGAAGTAAGGTCGTCTCATAGCTTTTACTTGTTAGGATTAGGATCGCGCGAGAGCGGGTTTGGTTCTTGTCGGGTTTGGGTTTGTGAGCGATTAGTTGACCTAGTTTAAGTTAAACAAAATGGTTCCTCTATCCTTGGTTGCGTAGTATTCGTTTCCATTACGGTCGTATGTCGGTGAAACTGAGAGGAAAGTCGACATTAGAACACCTTAGCAATTCATTCCCTGGTTTGGTCTTAAAATCAGTTAAGTGTAAGTTAGAGTTTGCTATTGAGACCGAGAGGTGATGTAGCTTTCTTGAGTGAACCTTAGTTGTGTCATCCTTAGATACCGGTGTCATGAGATTCTTCAATCCATTATCTTATTATATCTTCAATATGATTCTTACCTAGGTAGAAGTTTTCTCCAATTGTAGTTAAGTCTCTAAGTTTCATCAAGTGTTTAGTTAAGTTTAGTTAATTAACTTAGTTAAAGTAAGTTAGGTCAAGTAGTTAATTATTAAAAATCATTTAAATATTCTTAGGTGAGTCTTGGTTAGGGTTAAGTATTAAAAACGTTTTCACGTGTCCTTGTGTTCGATACTCGGACTTCCTTAGTTCTATACTATTAGTGCGGTACACTTGCCGATTTTGTGTGGTTTCTTTAGGAGTCTTGTTTTATAAATTTAAAGCTTAGTTGTGAGTTTCGTAGAAAGAGCATCATTAGACACACATCATACACTATATTTGGCCCCGAGTACATAACTAAAGTTTTCAGAAGAATTTTCGGGACACGTACAACAGTTGACTATCAAAAAGTCAAACAGGCCTAGTTTGAGAAAAGAATGCATACTCGCTTATCTGTTGATATTTTGACCAAGTGTTCTAAATGAAAGATGTTTGCCCAAGTATGATTGAGTATCTGGAAGAGATTTTTCTGGTCAAATCAGCTGTTGACTGTACAGGGTCAACGAGAGTCATTTTGGTTATTTATGAAGATTTTTGTGCAAAAATTGTGCAAAATTCACCCAAATTTCACGACTTCAACAAGTGCTTACAAGATTAAGATGGTTGTTTTATCCGGTCTGTTTAAAGAATTACCAATTCAAATGTCAACTTTCAACCACAAAAGTATCATTTTAATTCGTTTATTTCGAATTTTATAAGAACGTGAGACGGATCGAGATCACGTTATGTTTAATATACGATGGTTAATGGCGGAAACACTAATCAAAGGAATTAACACATAAAAATTCACACAAAGATTCTCTAATATTGATATGACATGGAAGCTCTCTCTATCTCTAAAGATTTCTCTCTCTAAGATGTACAAAGGATATTTGAGAATTTCTAGAGAATTTCCAAAATATGACATGATATATCCTATTTATACTAAAACACTATAGACCGTATAAGTTGGTGTGGTGTATAAGCTTATACGCCTGTGTAAGGTTATACGTTTATCAACTTATACATCCTTACAACATATCAAACAAATTTAGCTCATTTAACCAATCCAAAACCTAGCGATAGGCAAAATGCTTTAACAGACTCCCCCTTGGATATTGCTTGGTCTTGGTGTCTAAGTAGTAGACGCTTATGCTCCAACAGACTCCCCCTTGGATATTGCTTAGGCTAACAAAATCGATCTTCAAGTCTTTTTCCCCTGTCGTCTTGATAGTCTAATACACTCCTCCTTAAGCTTTCATTATCGAAATGTATAACTGTTGACGTTTTTGAACTTTCGAATTTGACGGATATGTACTTTTCAACATAATCTTGATCGGATGAGTCCCTTTTCTTAACAATCCAATGATATAACTTTGAAGTAGAACTTTTCACATAAAATTTACCTTTACAAACTTCTTTTCATTACAATATTTCAAATCAACAACCTCAACATGTGGCTTCCTCGAAACATCTTTAACAATGTCGTCTTTTCTTTTAAACGCTTGTTTCGGAGGACCCTTTGGAATATCTTATTGGACATTTGAGCTTGTATATTTCGATTTTGAACTTTGAATTTTTTTTTGTTTTCAGACTATCTTGGTTGCCCACATCTGATTTTGGAATGTAAACAAACTTGAACTATTCTTGTATGAAGAAGATTTCTTAGTTCGTTTACGTTTGTCTTTTCGAACAAAGAAATCCTTATTGAGTTGATTTCGGTATTGGATTTCTTTCTTGCTCTCATATATCATATCATGAACAACTGCAACCTTATGAACTTGTTCACGCTTAACAGTTTGTAATTCCTGCTTGAGTGCAGCATTCTCATCAATGAATCTGTTTATTGTTTTCTTATTTTCCTTTATATAGACGCTACAGTGTTCATGTAACATACTACTTTTGGTTATAATAATAAAATAAATTTCCTCTATTTTATAGAGGGTCGTTATCGGTTTAGATAACTAGAATATGAGTTGGGCTAGTGTTGGGTTAAATGGATATGGGTTATGGACTTGGGTATGGAAAAAAGAAGGAAAGACCATGGGCTTAAGCCCATGATCCCTAAATATATAAACCATAATCACCATTAAATTCCTCATTTTACACGTACTCCATACACCACCAAAACACACACTTAAGCTCTCTCTCCAGTCTCTCTCTATAGCCTAAATATAGAAGAGAAAAACGATCCCGACCTAAGGTATGATAGTATTTTGTTGTATGCGCTTAAACCAGTTAGATATATTCGCGAAACGACGAGCCGACACCGTTAAACCGTTTAAGTCCTCAGATTCTGGTGGAATCGGGTATAAACCGAACCTAAGATGAGCTTAAGGGTCACCCTAGCTCAGATCTGGATCGAACGGGGCGAAAAACGGTGAAAAACAAGTCAAAACTCATTTTTCTAGCGAAACCGCGTTTTTCTGGCGACGACACCAGAAAGGCGGCGCCGGAAAATATACAAGGTTAAGGGAATGTCAGAGAATGTTCTAACGTTCTCTGACCTAACCCTAGTTCGTTAACGGAGGATTAACGAACTAGAGGCAGTTCGTCAGCTGATTCGTTAAGGTAAGATTAACGAACTAGCTTTAGTTCGTATCCAATTCGTTAAGGGGAAAAGATAACGAATCACCCTTGATTCGTTATAGCCAGTTCGTTAGCAGAGACAAAGAATTAGATCGACTAATTCATTATTTGGACTGGTTCGCTATGGACTGATTCGTTAAGAAGTCCAGTTCGTTAAAGGGGTCAATTCGCTATGAGAAGAAGTTCTTTATGATAACCCAATTCGTTATGAACCAGTAACGAATTGGAAGTTTAGTAAATGACAAGAACAGTCCCTAGACTTAGAAAATATTGATTTATTTACAAAGAAGCCCCTTGGACCCTGCTAGGGGCTACAGCCCCAAGACCCTGCTGCCAGGGGCGCTGCCCCCGGACCCCTGTTCGTTGAGGGTTATAATTAGACTAGAAACGCGAGATGAGTAGTGATAGTTAATTGATGCATGTAATTATTATACAGTTAGCCGTGCCCAACTGAAGAAAGGGATAACAATTAATGGTGAATATAACCAACTTCAGGTGAGTTTCTATCCCCACTTCCTTGTTATGTTTTCGGGGCTGTGTGCATACTCTATGTGATAGGTAATACACTTACCTTAAGTGGTAAGTGTATGCCTTATATGAATTATGTAAGATGATTGCTTGACGGTGCGTGAACGATCTTCGGATATGGCATGGACCGTCAGGTGGTAGCTAAAGATATGAATGATATATATGGTGTATGATTAATGTTGAATGAAGTATGTATGATGTATGAGTTATATATGTATGGTATGTAAATAGTACATGAACGATCTTCGGATATTGCATGTACTGTCAGGTAAAGTTTGATGATAAATTATTATATATGAAGAATGAATGATGTATGTATATACGAAACATACAATTATGTATATAGAAAGGTATGGTATGAAGGTATGGAAGAAAGGGTGACCGGACCATAATAATATCCGAGGATGGAGGGTAACCGGAACTTAATAATATCCGAGGATGCAGGGTACCAGACCCTAATAATATCCGAGGATGCAGAGTACCGAACCCTAATAATATCCGAGGATGAAGGGTGACCGGACCCTAATAATATCCGAGGTATGTAGGGCGAATGCTCTTTATAACGTAAGGATAGCTATGATTGTATATGAAAGAATGATGGACATGTTAAGTATGTAATGCGTACCTTCGGGCACACATATGTGTATGTAAAGTAAGTTATGTGATTAACTAGAACTCACTCAACGTAGCTGACTTTTAGTATGCACGCAGGCAAATAGGTTGAGGCAGCTCACATGATTGAAGACACATGGCATGGAACCGAAGATACTGGCATTCGAAGAAATGTTGTGATGTTTTAAAGACTATGTTTTATGTTTAAATAACTTTGAATGTTTTATAAGGCAAGATTTGAAGGTTATGTAAAATGTTATGGTTGAGGTTTTATATTCCGCGTAAAGTTTTAATTAACTCTGATATTAAGAACTGTGTTTATGAGTAAATCCAACAGTAAAGTAGGGCTACCGGTAACGGGGCCTTACAAGTTGGTATCAGAGCAAATTTCGAGAGATTTAAGCATCCTACATGCTTAGACTCGAACAGAGAATGGGATTAGACTCGGAGCCCGGCCCGTCGAACAGAGAGTGAGATGGAATTCCAGATAGATTTAGTACCAGGAGCCCAGCCCGTCGCGAAAGCGCCTTAACGTATGGCGCCGTCTGAGATGAAAGAATTGATGTACCAACTGAAAGAACTCCTCGAAAAAGGTTTCATAAGACCAAGTGTTTCCCCTTGGGCGCGCCAGTGTTGTTCGTGAAGAAGAAGGATGGAAGTATGAGAATGTGTATAGAAAATTGCGAATTGAACAAGCTTACGGTAAAGAATAGATATCATTTACCCAGGATTGATGATCTGTTTGACCAACTTCAAGGTTCAAGTTGGTTCTCACGAATAGATCTCAGATCAGGCTATCATCAGCCGAAGGTGAAAGAGGCAAACATCCCTAAGACAGCCATGCCAAGTATGGTTCGTAACAATCTATCTTCCGGGGCATATGATGATTCTTTCACCATTTGGGGCGTTAATTTACCTACTAAAATATCACTGGTTTCCACCCAAGATCCCAGCATTACAATTCCATTTTTGTCTAAATTTCGGAGTAAATGGACTTGTAAATGCGGTATTTCCTTAGTGACCCATTCAGGGCCTTGGTTAATCTGAATTTCATATTTACGTATATGAAAAGAAGTATAAATATCTTCATATACTAAGCGCTCGCTAATGAGTACTGCATCTTCAAAATTGTAACCTTTACCCAAAGCGAGTTCGCCACTGTAACGCCCTGGAATTTGACTGGTAAACTAAAATCAAGAAATCATCGGAAACTATACACTTTGGGTTCTGGACGATAAGTTCGGAATCCATATCATTGGAAAATCTGTTTATTTCAGCTAAAAATGTTTATTTCATAAAAAGAACTTTTATGTTTGAAAAATATTAATTTTGTGTTTTCGAAAAATAAAAGGTTTTTATTTAAAAAGATTTCAAGCGATTACTTGAAAAATGATTTTTATAAAATTTTTACTGAAAAGTTCTAGCTCGTTAAAACTTATGAACTCAGCTAGCCTTGACCCGTAGGTAACCGAAACCCGAACCCGATAGAACCGAGTATATAAGCGTAGTGCAAGAACAAACTCCACCATTTTCTTTCATCTCTTCCACACCCACACCCAAACACCCCAATTCTAGAGAGAGAGTAGTGAGAGAAAGTTGTTCAATCCAAAATTCGAGTTCACCAATCTGTTTATTGTTGTTTTTGGTAAGATCTTCTTGAAAATCATACGTTTTTATCATCAAATCCGGCCCCGAATCGAGCAAAAACCCCAACTTTTGTTTCAAGTGTGTTCTTGGTCAAAAATCGTCATTTTTGGTGTCAAAAAGCATACTTTTGTTGTTATAAACGTTAGGAATCAATAGCCCTATGAATTCCGAGCATTTCCATGTATAAAACATTGATTTTGGGCGAAAAATCATGAAAATCGTCAAAATCCCGTAGGTTTCTCCGTCATCCGGCTTGAAGGAGTCGAATAGGCCCTATTCGGTCGAATAGACCAATCGAACCTGACCCCTATTCGGTCGAACCATCTCCTATTCGGTCGAACAAGAGACCATTCGGTCGAACCAGTGGGCAAACGAACAGACTAACCGAATCAGAATACACATTCGACCGAATACGATTGTATTCGACCGAATGTACATCCTACTCGACCGAACGAGTCCTCAATCGACTGAACGTGTTCTTCCCAGCCCCTTTGACCGAACCACTACCATATTCGACCGAACAAGTAGCTGATTCGATCGAACCTGCCCTTATTCGACCGAATGTGCCAGAATCAGCTTGTTTTCAACTTTAAATCTTGGTTTTTGCTCGAGGTCGCGTAGGCTTATACTCTTAGACTTAAAGCGTGTTGTTAACCTATTATGTCCTTGTCTAGACTTAGAGGATCGACGTTTGGCAGCACTCGACCACCCTAGCAACCATACTTAGCCAACAAGGTGAGTTCATAGCCCCCTTTTTCTTTTAAGCTTTTCAAATCATTGGGGTGGAAACATGGTAACTGTACACGTTTTGACAAAACTCATTTATTCAAACATTCTTTATCATAGACATTCTTGGCAAATCTTTTGCAAACAATGAACATTGGGGAAACAAGTAATCATGGCAGGTTACTCATACCTTAACTTTCTCGGAAGTTGTGTATGTCTAATCAGTTATTCAGGAGTAAACATGGGAATCATTGATCGCTTAGGGAACATTGGACGTTTGGAAATCAAAGTCATGTGCCCGTTATACATTATCATGAAAACACATCGTTCATTGGACAGTCTAGTGGTCGTGTGAACATAGGCAGTATAGGTCACACTAGTGCATATGTTTGGTCTCCAAGTGGTCGATTGGTAGACAGGCCGTCACTAGATGTGGGATTCTAAAGTGTTCGATTTAGAATACACGTGACCTATGGGGTTCTTAATTGTTCGATTAAGAATCCGAAGGATTTCCTAAGTGATCGATTAGGAATCCAAGAGATTCTAAAGTGGACGCTTTAGAATTCTCTCATGGTATCCAAAGTGATCGATTTGGGTTACCATCATGGAAATCAAGTAGCATCGTGTGGTCTTGTGTGGGTTGATGTCAGGTCTCGTGTGATCATTATGCATTATCATCATTATCATCAAGACATGGTTCCATATGATTCTTTGGTATCTTTATACATATATCCTTGATACCATTACACCTGTATGCATGGGAATAATACTTGGGATCATTATACATAACTCTTGCAGTCTTGGTTGAGTTGATAAGCATACCCAAGCATAAAGGATATGTTGTAGGAGTGGTGGGTTAGCCGATGGTACACCCTATAAATAAACCCCTACAACTTAGTCTAGTATGCTTGTGTAGGGCTTATCACTACATTATTAGTTGACCTATCTTTATACCTTGGATTTACAAATATAAACAAGCTTAGCAGAGTAGGTTGTAGGAGTGGAGGGTTAGCCGATGGTACACCCTATATATAAACCCCTACAACCTAGTCTGGTACGCTTGTCTTGTCTTACAAACCTTTTTAAAACCGGGCTTTATACCCAAGCATGGTAGGATAAGTTGTAGGAGTGATGGGTTAGCCGATGGTACACCCTATATATAAACCCCTACAACTTAGTCTAGTATGCTTGTGTATAATCCCTTTTTCCTTAAACCTATGAATTCACTCATCTACTTTATGTAGTTGACGTTTTTGTTACATGTTTTCAGGAAATGAAGCAGGAAGTAGCAAATAGCTGATAGAGGCCTTAGATGGAAGACATTTAGGATTGATGTTAGCATTATCCGTTGTAATGGAACGAATTTGCTACCTGTTGAATTGTTGAAATGTTGACATGTTTTAAGTTTATGCATTTAGACTTTTAAATCTATTGTGCTCAATCAATCACGACCCCGTCGCCACGCCTCGGTTGTTCCGCCAATTACGACCGGGGTGTGACAGATTGGTATCAGAGCCAATGGTTATAGGGAATTAGGAAACCGACCTAGACTATAACCTAGGACCCTTGACTCTAGATAATTCATGCATCACTATCACGTGCCCACACTTATATGCTTGCTATGTGCTTATGTGTTGCATCATTAACTGTGAATCTAGTAGCGATGTACTCCTTGGCAACCCCTTGTAGCTAGGTGGCGCTAACGTAATTCTATTAGCGATTGTCAATTTATCCAAGTTGTTGCTTTTATTTATTGTTTTTTATACAAATTTTGTGGACGATTCGGGCACCTGGTGGAGCGATGCAGGAGTCCTGGCAACCAACTGGCTGTGGGGAATGCTAACCCTCAGCCTAACCCTGCTCGAGGCTGCTTCGAGTGTGGCGCTATGGACCATTACAGAAATCGATGCCCCCGCGTCACCAACATCCCTCCGGCTCGCGGGAGGGCTTTTACCATTGGAGCTGCCGAAGCACGCCAAAACCCCGATGTTATTACTGGTACGTTTATTCTTAACAACAACTGGGTGTCTGTCCTATTTGATACAGGAGCTGATAGGAGCTTTGTTTCTTGCGAATTGGTTCCTTTGCTGAAATTAAAAATTTCCGAGTTGGACCCTGCCTTTTCTGTTGAACTTGCTAGTGGAGAGTCCAAACAAGTGAAGTCTGTCATCCGAAATTGCACCCTTACTCTTGTCACCACATCGTTCAGTATTGACCTTATACCTTTTCGTCTTGGAAGCTTCGATCTAGTTATGGGAATGGACTGGCTGTCCAGCAATCACGCGGAAGTAATCTGCGCCGAGAAACTTATTCGTATCCCTTTACCTTCTGGCGAAATTCTAACTATTCGTATCCCTTTACCTTCTGGCGAAATTCTAAGGATCGTCTCTTGCTTAAAGGCCAGTCGGTACCTTCGAAAGAAGTATCCCGCATTTCTAGCTCATGTTACTCTCAAGGAATCCGAAGACAAGAGACTGCAGGACATTCCAGTTGTGCGTGAATTTTCTGATGTTTTTCCCGAAGATCTGCCTGGACTTCCTCCTAGCAGGCAGGTGGAATTTCGTATCGATCTTATTCCTGGTGCTCTCCCTATTGCTAAGGCACCGTATCGTCTAGCTCCGTCGGAACTTCAAGAATTATCAAATCAGCTTCAAGAACTTCTTAGCAAGGGATTCGTTCGCCCTAGCTCGTCTCCATGGGGAGCCCCAGTACTCTTCGTCAAAAAGAAGGATGGGACTTTCCGTATGTGCATTGACTACCGGGAGCTTAATAAACTCACCATCAAAAATCGGTACCCGTTACCGAGAATTGATGATCTCTTTGATCAGCTCCAGGGTGCTACGTTTTTCTCTAAGATCGATCTACGTTCTGGTTACCATCAGTTGCGTGTTCTGGAAGAGGATATCCCGAAAACTGCGTTCCGAACTCGTTATGGTCATTACGAGTTCATGGTTATGCCTTTTGGAATGACCAATGCTCCCGCCATCTTCATGGATCTGATGAATCGTGTCTGCCGTCCATATCTTGATCAGTTTGTCATTGTTTTCATAGACGATATTCTCATTTATTCTCGTTCGAGGACCGATCATGAGCTTCATCTCAGGCTTATTTTGAAGCTTCTCAGGAAAGAGCAACTATATGCCAAGTTCTCCAAGTGTGAATTTTGGCTAAGGGAAGTTCAATTCTTGGGACATGTCATCAATGTCGACGGCATTCACGTCGACCCTTCCAAGATAGAAGCCATCAGAAATTGGGTAGCGCCTAAAACACCTACCGAAATCCGTTCATTTCTTGGTCTGGCCGGTTACTACCGCCGATTTATCTCAAACTTCTCCAGGATTGCCTTGCCTTTAACCACTTTGACCCAGAAAGGGGAACCTTTCGTGTGGGGACAAGATCAAGAGGAAGCTTTCCAAACTCTGAAGAATAAGCTTTGCCATGCACCGATTCTATCACTTCCGGAAGGTGACGATGACTTTACCGTTTATTGCGATGCTTCGAATCAGGGCCTCGGTTGTGTTTTAATGCAACGAGGGAAGGTCATCGCTTACGCTTCTCAACAACTCAAGGTGCACGAGAAGAACTACGCCACACATGACCTGGAGCTGGGTGCAGTGGTGTTTGCCCTAAAAATCTGGAGACATTACCTGTACGGTACGAAGTGTGTCATTTATACCGATCACAAGAGCTTACAACACATCCTCAATCAGAAAGAGTTGAACATGAGGCAGCGACGCTGGGTCGAACTTCTCAGCGATTACGATTGTGAAATTCGCTACCACCCGGGAAAGGCTAATGTGGTGGCTGACGCATTGAGTCGTAAAGAAAGGACCCAGCTGTACTCTACTCGGATTCAATCCAACCTTCCTTCCTTAATTCGTGAAGCTCAGAATCAAGCGCTTGTGAATGGTGATCTCAAGGGCGTTTTGTCATGTGGAGCCGAGCAGAAATTCGAAACCAAGTCAGACGGCATCCTCTATTTTCTTGACCGAGCGTGGATCCCGAACTCTGAGCCTCTTTGGACGCTTATTCTAAATGAAGCCCACAAGTCCAGATACTCGATTCATCCAGGCAGCAACAAGATGTATCAAGATCATAAACCCCATTATTGGTGGCCCGGGATGAAGAAAGATATCGCTTCGTACGTGAGGAGATGTTTGACTTGTTCGCGAGTCAAGACAGAGCATCAAAGGCCGTCTGGGCTACTTCAACAACCTATTATTCCTCAGTGGAAGTGGGAAGAGTTAGCTATGGATTTCATCACCAAGCTACCTCGGACGCCTAGCGGTCATGACTCAATTTGGGTTATTGTGGACATTCTAACAAAATCCGCCCACTTTATCCCGGTTCGTGAAGACTACACTACGGAAAAGTTGGCGCGGGTATACATTCGTGAGATCGTTTCCCGTCACGGTGTGCCTAAGGGCATCACGTCTGATCGTGACAGCAGTTTTTCTTCCAGGTTCTGGAAATCTTTGCAAAAGGCCTTTGGGACAAGTGTGAAGCTTAGCTCTTCCTATCATCCAGAAACTGATGGGCAGAGCGAGAAGACCATTCAAACCCTAGAAGACATGTTGAGAGCTTGTATCCTCGATTTCGGTAGTAGTTGGGAAGCTCATCTGCCACTGGCAGAATTTTCTTACAACAATAGTTACCACGCTACCATTAAATGCGCGCCGTTTGAAGCTCTTTACGGCCGCAAGTGTCGCTCTCCCTTGTGTTGGTCCGAGACCGGGGATTCACAGATCATCGGCCCCGAACTAATACAGGAGACAACCGATCAAATTGCTTTCATTCAACAGCGACTCAAAGACTCTCGTTGCCGGCATAAGTACTACGCCGACAAACGACGCAAGCCACTCGAGTTTCAAGTTGGTGACCGTGTCATGCTGAAAGTTTCCCCCTGGAAGGGCATAGTCCGTTTCGGGAAGAAGGGAAAGTTCGCTCCTAGGTATGTTGGACCATTCAAAATCCTTGAAAGGATCGGACCAGTTGCCTATCGTCTTGAGCTGCCACCGGAACTCAGTAGAGTTCACAACGTTTTACATGTTTCGCAATTAAAGAAGTGTCTTGTTGACGAGGCCCTTCACATTCCCGTCGACGAGGTTCGAATTAGCGACAATCTGCTTTTCGTTGAAGAACCCGTCGAGATCATGGATCGCGAGGTCGAGAAGACCAAGCGTAGCCGCATACCGCTTGTGAAAGTTCGATGGAATAACAAACGCGGACCCGAGTTTACATGGGAACGCGAAGATCAGATGAAGGAGAAATACCCTCATCTGTTCTCTTAGTCTATATTCTTGTAATCTAATTGTCTAGAAGTCAATATAAATTTGCAGCATGTATCAAATAACTGTGTTATTCAATAAATATCATGTTGCCTTGTTATGCTTATAAGTATTCTTTTATTTGCATCCACAAATTTTGGCTACTCAGGGCTCATGCTGGAAAGCACAAGTCATATCTACTCAATCATATAAACCTTGGGGAATTTATACATCATTTAAGCCAAAATTTGTCATCATTCTAGCATTCATGGAGCATGGTTGTGTGTATGTGTGTGGTGTCGTGTCAAATTTTCTAGCCGCACGCAATAGAGTAATATACATTGATACAAGGTGAGCTCGTAATTATAGTCCGGAATATAATTGCATCAAGGTCACAGGTGTATACGTGTATAAGCAATATGCTATTGTGCAACTAGGAGTCGTGAACTCAAGGTTCGTGTAGGGAATTATTCGACAAAGGTTGAAGGAGTGGTGGGTTAGCCGCTGGTACACCCTATATATAAACCCCTTCAGCACGAGTTGAATATGTCTGAAGCGAAACTTGAAATTAGGGACTTATAGTTAGCGTGGCAGCTATGAGACATTAAATTCAAGAATTATTGAGGGAATTATTCACAGAAGATTGAAGGAGTGGTGGGTTAGCCGCTGGTACACCCTATATATAAACCCCTTCAATCCGAAATGAATATGTCTGATGTAAAGCTTGAGGGTGATGCCTTGTAGTGGAAAATAGTGTGTCGTCCTGTGTGTCATTAACCTAATAGGAGTCGAAGGAGACACTCAAGTAAGGTTGAAGGAGTGGTGGGTTAGCCGCCGGTACACCCTATATATAAGCCCCTTCAGCTTGATTTGGGTGGTATCTGAGACGAATATTAGAAGTAGTGGCGCATAGTGGTCATCATGGGATCATGTAATCTTAATCATCGTTGCATCAAGTATACTAAAAATCTAAATTTCGGGACGAAATTCCTCTAAGTTGGGGAGGATGTAACGCCCTGGAATTTGACTGGTAAACTAAAATCAAGAAATCATCGGAAACTATACACTTTGGGTTCTGGACGATAAGTTCGGAATCCATATCATTGGAAAATCTGTTTATTTCAGCTAAAAATGTTTATTTCATAAAAAGAACTTTTATGTTTGAAAAATATTAATTTTGTGTTTTCGAAAAATAAAAGGTTTTTATTTAAAAAGATTTCAAGCGATTACTTGAAAAATGATTTTTATAAAATTTTTACTGAAAAGTTCAAGCTCGTTAAAACATATGAACTCAGCTAGCCTTGACCCGTAGGTAACCGAAACCCGAACCCGATAGAACCGAGTATATAAGCGTAGTGCAAGAACAAACTCCACCATTTTCTTTCATCTCTTCCACACCCACACCCAAACACCCCAATTCTAGAGAGAGAGTAGTGAGAGAAAGTTGTTCAATCCAAAATTCGAGTTCACCAATCTGTTTATTGTTGTTTTTGGTAAGATCTTCTTGAAAATCATACGTTTTTATCATCAAATCCGGCCCCGAATCGAGCAAAAACCCCAACTTTTGTTTCAAGTGTGTTCTTGGTCAAAAATCGTCATTTTTGGTGTCAAAAAGCATACTTTTGTTGTTATAAACGTTAGGAATCAATAGCCCTATGAATTCCGAGCATTTCCATGTATAAAACATTGATTTTGGGCGAAAAAATCATGAAAATCGTCAAAATCCCGTAGATTTCTCCGTCATCCGGCTTGAAGGAGTTGAATAGGCCCTATTCGGTCGAATAGACCAATCGAACCTGACCCCTATTCGGTCGAACCATCTCCTATTCGGTCGAACAAGAGACCATTCGGTCGAACCAGTGGGCAAACGAACAGACTAACCGAATCAGAATACACATTCGACCGAATACGATTGTATTCGACCGAATGTACATCCTACTCGACCGAACGAGTCCTCAATCGACTGAACGTGTTCTTCCCAGCCCCTTTGACCGAACCAGTACCATATTCGACCGAACAAGTAGCTGATTCGATCGAACCTGCCCTTATTCGACCGAATGTGCCAGAATCAGCTTGTTTTCAACTTTAAATCTTGGTTTTTGCTCGAGGTCGCGTAGGCTTATACTCTTAGACTTAAAGCGTGTTGTTAACCTATTATGTCCTTGTCTAGACTTAGAGGATCGACGTTTGGCAGCACTCGACCACCCTAGCAACCATACCTAGCCAACAAGGTGAGTTCATAGCCCCCTTTTTCTTTTAAGCTTTTCAAATCATTGGGGTGGAAACATGGTAACTGTACACGTTTTGACAAAACTCATTTATTCAAACATTCTTTATCATAGACATTCTTGGCAAATCTTTTGCAAACAATGAACATTGGGGAAACAAGTAATCATGGCTGGTTACTCATACCTTAACTTTCTCGGAAGTTGTGTATGTCTAATCAGTTATTCAGGAGTAAACATGGGAATCATTGATCGCTTAGGGAACATTGGACGTTTGGAAATCAAAGTCATGTGCCCGTTATACATTATCATGAAAACACATCATTCATTGGACAGTCTAGTGGTCGTGTGAACATAGGCAGTATAGGTCACACTAGTGCATATGTTTGGTCTCCAAGTGGTCGATTGGTAGACAGGCCGTCACTAGATGTGGGATTCTAAAGTGTTCGATTTAGAATACACGTGACCTATGGGGTTCTTAAGTGTTCGATTAAGAATCCGAAGGATTTCCTAAGTGATCGATTAGGAATCCAAGAGATACTAAAGTGGACGCTTTAGAATTCTCTCATGGTATCCAAAGTGATCGATTTGGGTTACCATCATGGAAATCAAGTAGCATCGTGTGGCCTTGTGTGGGTTGATGTCAGGTCTCGTGTGATCATTATGCATTATCATCATTATCATCAAGACATGGTTCCATATGATTCTTTGGTATCTTTATACATATATCCTTGATACCATTACACCTGTATGCATGGGAATAATACTTGGGATCATTATACATAACTCTTGCAGTCTTGGTTGAGTTGATAAGCATACCCAAGCATAAAGGATATGTTGTAGGAGTGGTGGGTTAGCCGATGGTACACCCTATACATAAACCCCTACAACTTAGTCTAGTATGCTTGTGTAGGGCTTATCACTACATTATTAGTTGACCTATCTTTATACCTTGGATTTACAAATATAAACAAGCTTAGCAGAGTAGGTTGTAGGAGTGGAGGGTTAGCCGATGGTACACCCTATATATAAACCCCTACAACCTAGTCTGGTACGCTTGTCTTGTCTTACAAACCTTTTTAAAACCGGGCTTTATACCCAAGCATGGTAGGATAAGTTGTAGGAGTGGTGGGTTAGCCGATGGTACACCCTATATATAAACCCCTACAACTTAGTCTAGTATGCTTGTGTATAATCCCTTTTTCCTTAAACCTATGAATTCACTCATCTACTTTATGTAGTTGACGTTTTTGTTACATGTTTTCAGGAAATGAAGCAGGAAGTAGCAAATAGCTGATAGAGGCCTTAGATGGAAGACATTTAGGATTGATGTTTGCATTATCCGTTGTAATGGAACGAATTTGCTACCTGTTGAATTGTTGAAATGTTGACATGTTTTAAGTTTATGCATTTAGACTTTTAAATCTATTGTGCTCAATCAATCACGACCCCGTCGCCACGCCTCGGTTATTCCGCCAATTACGACCGGGGTGTGACAGCCACCAACTGTAGCAGCACCATACGCTAAACTTTGTCCCTTTTTAATGCATTTACCCTGCCGAACCTGGGGTTTTTGATGCATACAAGTATTTTTGTTGGAACGTTGATACATAACTAATGGAATTCTTAGAGTATCGAACGCGGTATGGAAACTACGAGTTTCTCGTGATGTCATTCGGTCTAACAAATGCTTCTGCAGCATTTATGGATATGATAAACAGGGTGTGTCGGCCGATGTTGGATAAGTCAGTTATCGTCTTCATCGATGATATACTAATCTATTCAAAGAGCGAATCTGATCATGCCGAGCATCTAAGAGAGGTATTGGAGACTCTGAAGAAAGAGAAGTTGTATGCTAAGTTTTCGAAGTGCGTATTTTGGTTGCGAGAAGTGCAATTCCTAGGTCACGTGATCAATCCTGAAGGAGTTACCGTGGTCCCAGCTAAGATTGAAGCGATAATGAATTGGAAAACTCCACATAATCCGAATGATATACGAAGCTTCTAAGGGTTAGCTGGCTACCATAAGAGATTCATCGAAGGTTTCTCCAAGATAGCCGCACCGTTGACCGGTATGACCCGAAAGTCGATAGTATTCAGTTGGGGTAAGTTTCAAGAGGAAGCTTTTCAGGAGTTAAAGAAGAGACTCACGCAAGCTCCAATACTTTCGTTACCCGATGGTGATGAGGATTTGGTTGTTTGTACTGATGCTTCGCATCGTGGGTTAGGTTGCGTGTTGATGCAACGAGGAAAGGTGATAGCTTACACGTCTAGACAGTTGAAAGTCCATGAGAGTACTTATCCGACGCATGATTTAGAGCTAGCAGCCGTAGTGCATGTTCTCAAGATATGGAGGCATTATCTGTATGGTACTAAGTGCACAATTTACACAGATCATAAGAGTTTGAAGTACTTCTTCGAGCATTAAGAATTGAACATGAGACAAAAAAATGGTTGGAGTTGATAAAGGATTACGGCTGTGATATTAAGTACTACCCTGGTAAAGCTAACGTGGTCGCTGATGCGCTAAGCCGTAAGAATGAGGAAGTCATTGCAATAGTGAAGTCATACTAGTTGATTATGAACTCAAGTCTTTTTGATGAAATCATTAAGGTGCAGTATGAAGTGCTAGTAGATGAAGGACTAGCGAAGAAAGAAAGGATTTTCGATCAACAAGACGAGTTGATGGAGAACACGCATGATGTTAAGACTAGATTTGACTGTATGTGGATTCCACGTCATGGAGATCTCAGAGGTCGAATATTAGATGAAGCTCATAAGTCAAGATATTCGATTCATCGAGGAACTACAAAGATGTACCAAGATTTGAAAAGAGACTATTGGTGGCCAGGAATGAAGAATGACGTAGTTGATTATGTCAGTAAGTGCTTAACTTGTTTACAAGTCAAGGCAGAGCACCAGAAGCCTTATGGGAAGATGCAACCTTTGGAGATACCAGAATGGAAAAGGGAATACATCACTATGGATTTCATAACTAAGATACCTCGTACAGCTAAGCAACATGATACCATCTGGGTGATTGTGGACCGTTTGACCAAGAGTGCTCACTTTCTGACTATACGAGAGGCTATCTCGTTAGAAACGTTAGCAAACTTGTACATTAAAGAGGTTGTATCTAAGCATGGAGTACCATTATCGATCGTGTATGATAGAGATACTCGCTATACTTCGAGGTTTTGGAAGAAGTTCCATGAAGCCATGGAAACGAGATTGAACATCAGTACGGCGTATCATTCTCAAACAGATGGACAGTCTGAAAGGACGATCCAAACCCTTGAGGATATCTACATGCTTGTGTTTTAGACTTTGGAGGAAGTTGGGACGATCATCTGCATCTGGCAGTGTTCTCTTATAACAACAGCTACCATTCGAGTATTGGTATGCCACCGTTCGAGATGTTGTATGGAAGACGTTGCAGAACTCCAGTATGCTGGGGAGAGATTGGTCAGAAGTAGATGGGAAGCCTAGATGTTGTGCAAGAAACCTCCTCAAGGTTCGATCAGATCAAAGCAAGAATGAAAGCTGCTCAAGACAGACATAAGTCGTATGCTGATAAGCAGTGACGAAAGATTGAGTTTAACGTTTGTGACAATGTGATGCTCAAGGTCTCGCCTTGGAAAGGAATTATTCGCTTTAGGAAGAGGGGAAAGTTGAGTCTGAGGTACATTGGACCGTTCAAGATTTTATATCGAGTAGGTGAAGTGGCTTACAAGTTAGATTTGCCAGGAGAGTTAGAAGGAATTCACTCAACCTTCCATGTTTCTCATCTGCGAAAATATCTGGCTGATGGCACGTCGCACGTGCCATTAATGGACATTGAGGTTGATGAACAGCTGAATTACATTGAGCAACCGATAGAGATTGTTGATCGCAAAGAGAAGCAACTTCGTCACATGGTTATACCCTTGGTGAAAGTGATATGGAAGCATCAGAAAGGATCAGATGCCACTTGGGAAGCTGAGGATGAGATGCGCAAGTTTTACCCGAGTTTGTTTATGTAATAGTTAGGATTCGGGACGAAACCTCTTTAAGGAGGGAAGACTTGTAACATCCTACTTTTGGTTATAATAAAATAAATTTCGTCTATTTTATAGAGGGTCCTTATCGGTTTAGATAACTAGAATATGAGTTGGGCTAGTGTTGGGTTAAATGGATATGGGTTATGGACTTGGGTATGGAAAAAAGAAGGAAAGACCATGGACTTAAGCCCATGATCCCTAAATATATAAACCATAATCACCATTAAATCCCTCATTTTACACATATTCCATACACCACCATAACACACTCTTAAGCTCTCTCTCTAGCTGAAATATAGAAGAGAAAACAGATCCCGACCTAAGGTATGATAGTATTTTGTTGTATGCGCTTAAACCCGTTAGATATATTACCGAAACGATGAGCCGACACCGTTAAACCGTTTAAGTCACGAGATCCGCGTGGAATCGGCTATAAACCGAACCTAAAATGAGCTTAGAGGTCACCCTAGCTCAGATCTGGATCGAACGGGGTGAAAAACGAGTCAAAACTCATTTTTCCGGCGAAACCGTGTTTTTTCGACGACAGCGCCAGAAAATATACGAGGTTAAGGGAATGTCAGAGAATGTTTTGGCATTCTCTGACCTAACCCTATTTCGTTAACCGATGATTAACGAACTAGAGGCAATTCGTCAGCTGTTTCGTTAAGGTAAGATTAAAAAACTAGCTTTAGTTCTAATCCAATTCGTTAAGGGGAAAAGATAACGAATCACCCTTGATTCGTTATAGCCAGTTCGTTATCAGAGACAACGAATTAGATGGACTGGTTCGCTATGGACTGATTCATTAAGAAGTCCAGTTCCTTAATGGGGTCAATTCTGTATGAGAAGCAATTCGTTATGATAACCCAATTCGTTATGAATTTTTCCACGCTGACCTGGCAGCTCGACCCAAGCCACGGGCTCTGCCCCTTGGACCCTGCTAGAGGCTACCGCCCCTAGACCCCGCTGCCAGGGGCTCTGCCCCCAGACCGCCGTTCGTTGAGGGTTATAATTAGACTAGAAACGCGAGATGAGTAGTGATAGTTAACTGATGCATGTAATTATTATACAGTTAGCCGTACCCAACTGAAGAAAGGGAACAATTACCGGTGATCGTAACCGACTTCAGGTGAGTTTCTATCCCGACTTCCTTGCTATGTTTTCAGGGCTGTGTGCATACTCTATGTGATAGTTAATACACTTACCTTAAGTGGTAAGTGTAGGCCTTATATGAATTATGTAAGATGATTGCTTGACGGTGCGTGAACGATCATCGGATATGGCATGGACCGTCAGGTGGTAGCTAAAGATATGAATAATATATATGGTGTATGATTGATGTTGAATGAAGTATGTATGATGTATAGGTTACATATGTATGGTATGTAAATAGTACATGAATGATCTTCAAATATTGCATGTACTGTCATGTAAAGGTTTGATGATAAATTATTATATATGAAGAATGAATGATGTATGTATGTACAAAACATACAATTATGTATATAGAAAGGTATGGTATGAAGGTATGGAAGAAAGGGTGACCAGACCCTAATAATATCCGAGGATGGAGGGTAACCGGACCCTAATAATATCCGAGGATGCAGGGTACCGGACCCTAATAATATCTGAGGATGCAGGGTACCGGACCCTAATAATATCCGAGGATGAAGGGTGACCGGACCCTAATAATATCCGAGGATGAAGGGTGACCGGACCCTAATAATATCCGAGGTATGTAGGGCGAATGCTCTTTATAACGTAAAGATAGCTTTGATTGTATATGAAAGAATGATGGACATGTTAAGTATGTAATGCGTACCTTCGGGCACACATATGTGTATGTAAAGTAAGTTATGTGATTAACAAGAACTCACTCAGCGTAGCTGACTTTTAGTATGCACGCAGGCAAATAGGTTGAGGCAGCTCGCATGATTGAAGACACATGGCATGGAACCGAAGATACTGGCATTCGAAGAAATGTTGTGATGTTTTAAATACTATGTTTTATGTTTAAATAACTCTGAATGTTTTATAAGACAAGATTTGAAGGTTATGTGAAATTTTATGGTTGAGGTTTTATATTCCGTGTAAAGTTTTAAATAACTCTGATATTAAGAACTGTGTATATGAGTAAATCCAACACTAAAGTAGGGCTACCGGTAACGGGGCCTTACAGTTCACGTATAAGTTCAGGGTCCGTGTATGCTTATACGGACGTATATGCTTATACGTCCTTTATCTTATACGGATCACATACAACTTTCAAATATTGACACTTTATTCCCTATCAAACATACAAATGACGTTATAAGCCCATAAGACCTAACATTAGACAAAAATGCTCTAACAAACTCCCCCTTGGATATTTCTAGGTCTTCAATCCATCCCAAACACTCTCTTCCGATATTCATTTCTAGCTTCCTCAAACGACGGCTTTGAAGACTTTTTCTGAGATGTAGGCCTGGAAACACCCATGTCTTTATATTGAAATTTGTTCCAAGAAGCCTCTGTAACTCGATCTCTAATCTTAGCCTTGCGTTCAGCTTCAATCATCTCATGTTCATCACTAACCTCCCTCCAATTCGTCTCCCAAGCTCTACCAGATTGTATCTTCTTGTTATAGCATATGTCCACAACCTTCTGAAACTGGCTGGCTTGAGTCTTCACACTCTCATAATTACATTAAATCTTGTTGGCATGTAGTATCTCAATATCTTTCCATGAGAGATTAAGTAACCACATCGGATCATATACTCTTATCACATAATACTTTTCGTTCCGATGATCCAAGTATATGCTCGCTTCATTAGTCTAAGCCAGATAAGACCAACAAAGAAAGTAAAGATGAAAATCTTGTTCCATTGGGAACAACGTGATAATACGAAGCGATTTTGGCTTTGTCAATCTCAATGTTCTTATCAAATCCCCCTCATGATTCTTACGATTTCTCGATTTGAACTCCTTAGGCTTTTGAGGTGTCCATTTCTTGAAACCACTTTTAGCTTCACTAACCATAGATTTCCAAATAATATCCACCGGACCACTCTTCGGTTTATATAACAAATCATAAGGCATGCAAATGTCGTATGCATCAAACCATGGTAGACTCTTCAATTCCATCAAATTATTGAAGTATCGCACGCCAAATAATCTTCTAATCCCAATTCAACAGATCAACATCAATGTTAGGATCAGGAATATCTTGTACAAATCAAATGTCAAGTCTTCCATCGAAACATCCAACATATTTCCCAATGCAGATTTATCGACGGGAATCTCCTTCTTCCAGTTCACAAACCATATTTGCAACTCGAACGTTTGAAGTTACTAACTTTTCTAAATCCTCCACAGTTTTATCAGCCGATGCTTTATCAGATTTTGATACCTGTGGAGGATCATCTTTTTGAACATCACCACCAACGGGTTCAAACTTCTTAGTAGACTCTCCAGCAACCAAACAAGCACCACCTTGCGGTTTGTCATAATCAAAATCATCGTCAGTATCACCAAAATCCAACATCTCATCATATTCGTTATTCTCCTCTTACTCTTCAACACCTTTATCATCTTCAACAATAATAGGTTGTTCAAAAAGTTCAACTACTTGTTCAACAACTTGAACATCTTCATGACTCGGCTCACCAGCTTGAACAGAAGCTTCAACCACTTTATCAATAATAAGCTCTTCTAGTTTTGACTTGCATTTATCAGTAGCTTTATCCAAGTCACACTCAACCCCAAATGATTCTTCAGCTACTCCAATATTTCCCCCATACACTTTTTCATAAACAGTGCTTCCTGCCTTAGCTCTATCAACCTCAGAGTTCAGTCGAATACCGAACTTCTGCTCAATATTAACGAAATATTCATATGCTCCACTAGCAGATCATCAGATAATTTCCTCTTTCGTTCGCTCTCGTCCAATCTCTTTTTAATATAAATGTTATCCGCACGAAGACGAGAATTTTCATCAACCAAACTGTTATCCTCACATCTTGATTTGCTACTTTCTCTTTTAACAACTCAACATCTTCCTTAGAAGGTCCATCAATCTGCAAAAATACATCTGAAAATGACAGTTGTGACATATTAGGATCAGCAGCTTGAGAAACTTTCAGATCAACTTTGGGTGTTTCTTGATGTACAACTTCATGAAATTTTGTAGTAATTTCGAGGTCTTTAACAATCGATAAATGGTGTCATCCAAATGCACTTCGAACTCTAGTGTGTTCTCAGGGACTTTCTCTTATTCATGTACTTTGACTACCTCTGGAGTTTTATCAACAGGCAATCCTTGATCAATTTCATCAACCAGCTCATCAACTAAGCATCTGTCTATCACAGATCTTTTAACCATATGCTTTACCCGCCTTTTCTTCTTAGGTTGACTAGCTTTAGGAACATTCTCATCATCATCATCAGACTTCTTCTTCGTCCTTCGTTCCTTAATAATATCATGCATTTCCCGATGATCAGCTAACACTTTCTTTGGTATTTCATGATCAGACTCTGTATCCTCATCATCATCAGAATTTTCAACGACAGAGTCTTGTGGAGCTAGAACTGGTTCTCATTGATCAACAACAGGAACTGGAGGTGTAACAACTTCAGTTTTCACTGCACGCTTACGCTTTTTCTTATTCTTTTGAGAACTCTCAGCAGCATCAACATCCTCAACCTTAATAAACCACTTTCCTCCCAATGCAACATACCCTTGCATTCTAACATTTTCATTCTCCCTGTTAGAGTCACTATCCTCCCTTCTCCACTGATTATTAGCAAGAGCCACATAATCAGGATTTAACAAATGACCAAACAAAGATCTGAATTTCGGAATCCGCTCTTCATCCTTATTCCTCTAAGTTTTAAGCTTAGTACATCCAGTGATTGACATATGCGTAAGCTTCATAACCTCTCCAGACTTATCAATACCAGGAAATTGATGGTCGATAATCAGTTGAATAAATCTCGGGTACATCAACCATTTTTTGCTAACATACATCTTCATGTGCTCAAAGATAACTTTTGAAAAGTTATATTACAAGTTCAAACTCATTGCTGCCATCATGCACATATGATAATCAAGAATCTTCTCGTAACCACCCTTCTTGTGCCAAAAGAAGTGCACAATCACATGTACCAAAAATTTGTATGGTCTTGAAAGCCCAGTCTTCAAACATCCTTTATTCAACTCATTTTGATATCCAATCCGAAGCAAACAGCCTTTCACCAATCTTTCAACCAAATATGTAGGATCCGTTGATTCATCACCAAGTTCCTGAACATCCCAAATTACTTGTTCAGACACTATAATCTCCGTTTTCTTTACCACAGACTTTATACTCTCCTCCTCAAGTTTAGCATTGTTCCAGAATTCAGTAATCAATTCGTTGATAATAACAGTGTTCTCAATGATGGCTTTATAGATCCTGGATTTTTCGATAAATGGCAGAATGATATGAAGTGGTTCCATCTTGTCGTCAGAACCATCAATGAAAGCATAAATATTATGGCTTGCATCAAATTTCTTTGATCTTACCATCTGCACAAACACAATCAGACAAACAAAGAACATGTTAGTAAAGTTTAAAACTAATTATATATAAATCAAGTAAAAACGTATATGGTTCATCAACGTATAATGTCTAATTCAACATATAAGATCAAAACGTATATGGTCTAACAAATGTATAAGATCCACTAACAACGTGTAGCCCCCTCGACGTATAAGGTCAAAAACGCATATGATCCTTCAACCATATAAGCATTCTGATCTTATACGCCGTATAAGTTAGAAGAACTTACATGCCGTATAAGTTCGTATACGTTTAACAGTTAAACCAAGGTCAAATCACCATTCATCAATTCAGAAAACAACGGACATGATATTATGGACACGATAGGTCCTATTTATACAAAAATATGACATGAGAGGACCTATTTATCAACTTATACGTCCTTACATCATATCTAACAATATTTGCTCGTTTAACCAATTTCAAGACCTAGCGATAGACAAAACTGCTCTAATAGACTCCCCCTTGGATATTGCTTGGTCTTGGTGTCTAAGCAGTAGACATTTATTCTCCAACAAATTTTATCAACAATTCTTGATAGGGATGGTCAAGATTGTTAGAATTGAAAAGTTTCATGTTTTCACCCACACTTGATTTGAAGACACTTTCGTTCAAGATAATTGCAATGGAATTGGGGCAGTAAAATTATTTGAAGTTCATTGCAAATTGGTTGCTTCAAATCAAGTAAAAGACTCAACTTAAGGAAAAATTAAGGAAAAGTTAATCAAGATCAATAATCCAAGATGTTTTTCAAATATGTGGAGGATCTGGATGACGTAATCAGATGGAATCTATCTCAACATCCACACCACAAATGGGATTGAAAAAATTGAAAATTATTTGATGATCACATTCAATGTATTTCCTTTTATGATGACCTTGTTACTTGACGTTGATCATTGATGTTCAAAGCTGCTTAAAGTGAGGGGGGGGGGGGGTGATTTTAAATGAAAGAAAACGGGTTATGAAGTAATAATAGAAGAAAATTAGATGGAATCGGTCTAAGGGGGAGATTGTTGGGTCTTATATTTTAGACCAATGCATCTAATTAATATGTGGGTGAAAAATACATTGTTTGGTCTCAACCAAGGGTGGACGGTTTAAAGACCAAGTCATGCTAGACCAGTCTAAATTAGAAATTTTTACTAATCTGTCTAGTATTGAGTGTATTGTGTATTGATCGAGATCTAGGGTTTTATCCCTATGAGAGAGTCTCCTCCCCGGGATGAGCTCTCACGGGTGGATGATATATTTTGTGTATGTATGAATGTATGAATGAGTGGTTCAACTTTAAGAAAATAATTCGACTAATGATATCATACAATCAATTCTATCTTGTTTGTGTTTCGATTACATATATGTGTTCATCTTATTTTATTTATTACTGTTAATCAAATTAGGCTGTCTTTCAATACATCTCATCCATCAATTAGATCTATCAAGAGTGAATACGTGTTGTAGATCGATCCCGGATCCGAGCTCCTTTATCACCGTTCGACACTCTTATGCACCGGAGCTCGGGTCTCATAGCCTACCGCTTGATATGGAGGACATTGATTGATCTTGATCACTTTGTTCATAGCAGCTACCCACTGTAGCGTAGCTACTGCATCTGACATACTAGATAACTTTGGTGGGTAACAGCCTTTGAAGGCCTTGTAGTGAGCCCCACGACACCTTGTGGTTAACCTTCCCTGATTTGATCACACTTGTTTCAATCATTTCAGTCTCATTGGGTTTCTCGATATGTTTTGTAGTCTTGGTAATACTCCCAATTGGTTATCTCAGTGCTCTCGTTTTTTCTCCCAGCACCTATCAGTTTGGATATTCTCAATGCATTAGAAACTTTCGGGGCAATAACATTTTAGATAGTAGGGTCTAGCTGGGATCCTCCCCTTGCTTTGGTTTAGTTTTACTGTATTTTTCTCCAGAATTAGCAAACAATTCTTTATAAGGTGACTGGTTGACATGTGGCCAACCACGTCTAGACGACCTCCACATCCACGTTCTTTTCTTGCACCTGTGAGAAATCATTATCTTACTCGGATATAGTTTTTGGATTGGTTCAATTGGTGATTTAGTAATCGATCGTTTTCGTAACTGGGTGTAATGTGTGTGTACAGAGAGATTTGGACAGAGTAACGATGCTCATAGTTAACTATCAAAATGCATAAGTTATCATTTGCCAATAAAGTTTACAGATATATAGGTATGAGCTCATTTGCTGACATCCTCCCAGCAAATGAGCCTTCATACAATGAATAAGTCACCATACTATAAACCAACGAATGATGTCCATTCACCAACTACATAGGCGTATGACATCAAAAATAAGCGTATAGGTCTCATATGCTTAGACTCTAACCGTGTGAGTCTGCAAACTATACATAACTTACATGTTTAGTCACTAACTGTTAGTACATCGATTTTTTCGTCTCGGTCTTTGAAATAAATGTAAAGGGCAGTTTGGTCTTTTTGCTTATCGATTCATTATGTAATATGTGTTCATTTGTTAAGGATGTTTAACGGATGAATTAACACGTTATACTTAATGGCCATTTGTTAAGGGTGTTTAACGAATGGACCTAATCTTTATTAGTATGCTACCATTCGTCATGGAATGTTGACGAATGAGGTATATTGAATGAGTCATTAGCTATATTTGTTTAAGTTATGTTAGGAATAAAGACAAATGAGTTCCATTCGTTATGGATTGTATAACGAGTGGACTTCGTCTTCTATATATAGGTTGTTTCCGATTCATAATTTAACAAGTGTTGATTATTATTTCTAGTGAGTCGTTACGCTGTCCAATTCACCTCTCACCACACACACTTCGTTCATTCAATATATTATCACGTAATACATATCAAGAACTAGATCCGCTAATGTATATCGATATGAATTGAATCATATCAAGCTCAATCAGGATTTCTCAAGTGGTATTAGAGCGAGCGTTCGATTGTGCAGGTGATTTTAATCGTTATAATAATGAATTGTTGATAATTCTTCAGGTAATTGTTATTTGTTTAGATCTGAAATTTTTTAATTTGATTTTGAGTCAATTATAATGATGAGATGGATAATCGAGGTTTAATTGATTGATATTCAGTTCGTAATCTGATTAATAAGATTCACTTTGATCTAATTGTGTTATTACTGGTTAATTGAGTAGCTTTGAGTATGAATGGAACAGACGTGTCTGTTTGTTGGTTAATCGAATTTCGGACGAGTTTAGTTTGGATTTGGTAGTCTGTACATATTAGGGTTTGTTTGCGGTAAGTAGATGATTTGATTAAGCTATTGGTTGTTAATTTTGGTTTAGAAACGAACGAGTAATCCATTAATAAACATTTGTTTGGATTCATGTATGGATCTGGAATTGAATTTATGGAAATTGAGTTTGAAGGTTTGAAGATTTCATTCGTTACAATATAACAACCTATTCGTTATCCTGTAGCTACTTATTCGTTATCAATATGTAACCGTATTTGGATACGTGTCAGGTTGTTACAACTGAACAACTACTCATTCGCTACTGTAGTGCATTCGTTATAGAAATATCCCCTGATTCGTTACCTAATCCATTACCAGATTCATTACTTCATCCGTTATGCTATTCGTTACCTTAATAGTTATGAAATCCGTTATGCCATCCGTAATGCTATTCGAGTTATCATTCGTGTACTAATTCGTTATAATTTAATATTCATTCATCGTAGTCATTCGTTAAAACAATGGTGTCATTCGTTACTTGATTCGTGATACCATTCATTACCATAACCTTATAACCTCATTCGTGTTGTTCAGCATCCGTTATCATTTTCAATCCATTCGTTATAGGTGTTAGAGCTTTTTTGTCTAATTGTAGGTCTTGTGGGATTATCATGTCATCTGTATGTTTGATAGGGACTAAAATGTCAACATTTTAAAGTCGTATGTGTATCCGTATAAGATAAAGGACATATAAGCTTATACGTCCGTATAAGCTTATACGGACCCTAATCTTATACGTGAACAATGTAGAGTCTATATATAGGGCTTTCATGTTTTGATGTTTAACAGTTGACAAGTTATTTAGTTTTGTACTAGTATTGTTATATCAATATACTACATGTTATGAGTGATTGTGTTGTGACTACTTTATGATATATTTTTCGATATATCGTATCATATAGTAAATATAAACGAATCGGTTCTAATCTTCATGAGTTAACGTACATGATGTTTAGCAAGATCAAGATCATGTTCCTACAAGTGGTATAGCTTATATGTCCTTTACCTTATACGCTTACACTGTAGCGGCTTCCCTATATAAAGACGCTACAGTGTTCATGTATAAGTTCAGGGTCCGTATAAGCTTATATGTCCTTTATCTTATACGGATACACATACAACTTTCTAAAACTGACATTTTCGTCCCCATCAAACATACAAATGACATTATAAGCCCATAAACCTAGCAATAGACAAAAATGCTCTAACAACAGGACTTACCCATTCGTTACCGATAGTTACAATTCGCACCCTTAAGTTTTTATTTTGGACATTTTTACCTAAAACTTGAATTGGTTGATCTTTTAACTCATAGTTTTGACATGGCTAACTTTTACGAGTTAGCATCTTAATATATGATGATGAAACAAATGAAACTCTTAGACGATGAAATCGGTTCACATTCCAAAAGTCCTTGATTGATGAAATTCAGTGACTTTGCTAAGTGGCAACCAAGATTCTTAGCAAATTTAAGATTTGTACACCCTGAATGTTCGAGATGTCTTGATGATGTGTATGCCGCTCCATTGCTTGGTGATGCAACTACTGGTTTTGAACCAAAGTCTTTTTCTGTTTATACTCAATATGAGAAACAAGTATTAGAAATCGAAACAAAAGCATACTCTACTTTGACAATAGCCTTACCAGACAATATTTTCGACCAGGTGGGAAATTTCGAAGTATGTACATCTTTATTTCAACACATCAAAATGAGAAGCACGGGTAATACACAAGAGAGCAAGAAGGTTATTCTAAAGTGTCAATTCAGAAATTTTAACTTATTAAGGGGAGAGACAATTGAGGAGATGCTAACCAGTTTAGTCATCTGATTGCTGAGATGAATAAACTGAAAATGGAACCATATAAATCAGATACGATTGGCACTGTCAAGAATCTTTTATCAAGTTCTAATTCTACTTTTTTGCTTGTGCTGAAAGAAAATAGTTTCTTCAAAAACGAAGATCTTACTGCTATGGAGTTTATCCAGAACATACAAGAAAGAGAGTATGAAAAGAAGTTTCTAAAGTCTTTAAAAGAAAACCAAGATCCAACTTTGTTGGAGGATCATTTCCTTTAAGCAGCTCTCACTACAACAAAAAGGGCTTTTTAGTACGCACAAAAGCATCCTAAAATGCTATTTTATAGGACCTTTCATTTAATAGGACCAACGAGAAAAACGTTTCATGTAAAGGGGTCGTAATAAGTCTCGGAACTCAAAAGGCGTCCTGATATCCCAAATAAGATTATGAAACCAATTTAATGGTCGCATAATATATCCATTAACAACCCAAAAGCGTTCCAATAAAAACATATTAAGACACTTTTAAAATGTTTTGACATGTGCTTACCTAATTATAACTTTTGATACACATACAAGCGTCCTTAAAAATTAATTTATAGGACCCTTATGGTGGAACATTATAGTACCAAGAAAAGGGTTCTAATATCTCAAACAAGATTATGAAGCTAAATTTTATGGTCGCATAATATGTCTATGAACAACTTAAACAATGTCCTAAAATACATATTATGACACTTTTACAATGTTCTAACGTTTAATAGGACTAAAATTAGAAGTCCTAAAAAATCATATTATATAACCCGTTTTTATATGTCCACACACACAATTTTACTACACGGTTATGAACATCTAAATATTGAAAGAAATAAAACTTCATTATATTAAATAAGCTTGTTCACAACAAAAAAGCTAAACATAAATAAGTTATAGCATTATCCAACATAAACTTTTGTAACATTCAATAAAAAAATTAAAAGCAATAAAAGAAATCAATACCATAAAATCCTGAGTCATCATGCGTATGTTCTCAATCCTCACGGACTACCTACAAATAAACCATCCATGTATAAGCATTAAGTTCCATGTTATTAAAATTATTCGTATCACAAGTTTAACAAATACATACCGAGATGAATGGACAAGGCCATGGACCGAGTTTTCTAACTTTGTCAAAATTGTAACGTTTCAAACATAAACGATACATTAGCTATGGACTGAGTGTCTATATTGTACACACAATATATATATATATATAAACATTCGCCTGCTAAGACAAGACACTTATTTGCAAGTTTTGAGAGAATAAGATGGTATGGCATTCTTACGTTATAATGATATGTGTGATAAAGATATACATATGTAAGGATTACTCGATCCATACTGTTATCCCGTATAACATAACAGTTAGGAATCACAACGAGCTTACCATCAAGACCCGATCTACCTGATGTAAATCTTATGTCTACAATTTAAAAAAGTCCTTTGTTTCATTTTGTTTTTCGCCGCCTTGAACCAGCCTTATAAACGAAAATTTTCTATTTAACACACCTCATAAAAGAATCAACAATGACTATTAATAAAATGAACGGATTGAAACTATATGATATGATCGATACTTACTTTCTTTAAACAACATCACCCTATCAAAGAAGTTTCACCCTTTTGTAAATAAACCCAACCCAAATAATACATTATGTAGCTATAGAGTTTAAGTAAACACATACCTTGATCACGCCTCATGCACTCAAGTTTTGCTCTACTACAACACTGAGCTTTATCTCATTATATTCAATCTACACATTTGTCTACACAACTGCTTTAAATATATAGCATGTTAGAAATTAAGATTTCCAATCTACACATTCATCTTCTTCAAAATTTGAATATTAGTCTACCATTAACATAAAACATGATGTATGTATTCATGCTAGTCATCACACATCTACTTTGCTAAATTAAAAGATCGATTTCTATACATAGTTGGTGAGAATTCCCATTCTCACTTTATGCTCTTAAGAAGATATTTAACAATTTGACTTCGATACCATGTCAACGTTTCATTAAAAATAATAATCAAATCATGGGTTAATTATGACTCATTAAGATAATAGTAATTATCGTAATTCTATGGAGTATAGAACTACTCACCATTGCCCGTAGGATTGATTATATCTCTAGTTTGTCCAGCGACTTGTTAACTTCCTGAAGTTAACTCGTGAATCGCTTGTAAATTAGCATGCTACTCATTTTCACATAATTCAATCAAAATTTAAACATTATTCTAATTTACTAATCAAGATTTTTATTTCAAGTCTAAAGCAAACGGGTCCACTCATCCATCTTTGTAAAGTTTATAAAACTTCAATTTCGGCGCTGCACTTTTTGCGCAGCACCTGTTTACGTCAACTTTTGACATTTGTAACATTTTAATCAGCTTTTCATGTTCAAAGATGGATCGTAGTATACTCGAAGGGATTTCCGAATATATATGGTACGTCTCCGTAGGATATTTCTATGATTTTACGCAAATTTTTAAAATAACAGGACAGATTCAAAAATAAATAAATTCATACAGCATGTTGCATATTCTTACTAGTCATTTTAACTAACTGTTTTGACTCGTTTTCAATCTGAATTAGCTTATTAAGTTCCAAGATAAAACATAGTATGTCTGGAGGGCTTTTCAAGCATATATAATACGTCCTCACACGATTTTTCTGTGATTTTATATGCATTTTATAAAACAGTGACAACAACTACATATTTCTATTTCCATTAGTTTTGCCAACTTAGTTTTCATTTCACGTCAAATGATCACAAACATTAATCAAAATATTTCTCTTAGTTGTATTAGGCACATTAAGAGCAAACGAAAGTCTACAGAAACACTAATTTGCCAATGTACTAAACAAATTACCACTAGTATTTTCTTGATGTATATTCATGTAATTTCTTTTTAGTTAAACACTAATTTGCCAATGTACTAAACAAATTACAACTAGTATTTTCTTGATGTATATTCATGTAATTTCTTTTTAGTTAAGACATTACAACAAACACCTTGTGGGCATATATCTTTAATTATACAAGTAATCCATTTGACAATGAATTCTTCACACACTAAGGAAAACATTGATTTGGTTATAAGTAATCCTCTTTATGCATCAAAATCATGTGTTTAGCTATTTCGTATCATCAACTGATTAGAAGCCCTAATTTACAACTAACCATTCATACCCATTTAATTATTCATGAATCTCAAAGCATGCACCTCTTTAATCAACATCACAATGAAGTTTTAACTATAAGAACATAGGGTTAAGCATCTACAATCATAAACAAGCATGGACTTCCAATTTCAATACTACAACACATTCAACTTAGAAACATATCAAAAGTTAGGGTTTAGATGACATACCTTGGACTTCATCTTACTAGATTTCAATCATAATCTCTTGTTCTAACGATATATTTGACATGGAGTTGATGATTTAGAGATTACAACTCAAATTTTGGTCATTTGATTTTGCCAGAATCTTCTCTCTCTCTCTCTCTCTCTCTCTCTCTCTCTCTCTGGTCCGTACATACACCCACACACCACCATTTCTATTTTTACTAGAGTAGATGACTTATACTCTTTGACTATAAATAAGTAAAAAATGCTCTAATGGCAATAACAGTCCCTCAACTTCTTATCTCTTAAAAAAAACAATTAAAACTAACTTTGTTTTCTCCCACTTAACACCAAGTTATTATTATTTCATATATACTTTTTAAATAAAATAACCACTATTGCATATAACATTCCCTATTTAAAATACTTCAACGTATGTTTTATATAAGGGATATCATAATATTTAAAAATGGTATTTTCCAACTAATATTTTAAACATATATAAATTTTGGATGTTACATATAAAGATTAAAGTTATTAGACTCAAGTGTCAAGTATCGTGTCAAGTTATGTTATAATAAAACTCTAGCGAATAAGCGTCCTATAAAACATATGTTTTATGACTCAAATACCAAATGTCCTATTATGGTGTATTATAATAACACCACAATGATTAAGCTTCTTATAAAGGTTAAAGTGATAAGACCATAGTGAGCATAAACCAAGTTTACAAGAAAGATTGGTGGGTCGAGCAAAGATAAATTAAATTCTCAAGTTTGCCTGTGAGAAGTAAGTGGATTTATTCAAAGTATTTCTCCAAGCAAAGTTCAATCTCTAGTAAGTTATACTACCAGAGTATACTTTGCTTGCTCCAATAACCCTTAGTGAAGATTGAAGAGATCAAGAAGAACAAGTTAAACAGAAAACATTTTCACGTTATAGTTTGTTTTGCAATTACCATTAACAAAAGTAAAAGGCAGTCTCCCACAAGATTGAGATATACATGAGAGACATGGTTTTTTCACATGGTCAGGTGTATGTAGCTTGATCAAGAGTGAAGAGTAAATACGGTGTTAAAATGCTTATTTTAGACAACATGATATAGCTACAAACAAAACAACAAATATGTTTAATATGAAAACTTTTAATATTTAATGAACTTTATGTTTTTAAATTTTCAGTTGGTTTGTAAGTATCGTACTATAAAACTTACTTTTTCGTAAATTTATGTTTTTAATAGCTTTGTTTCCATATGAATATGAATTGCAATTATAAATTATATTGCCATCTCAAAAAGCATATTCAAAAATATGTTTTCCTTTCAAATTGTATATGTGTGTACTTCAAAATTTATATATTTTCACCCGTGCCGTACACGGGTTAATAACCTAGTGTCATAATATTTAAAAATGGTATTTTCCAACTAATATTTTAAACATATATAAATTTTGGATGTTACATATAATGATTAAAGTTATTAGACTCAAGTGTCAAGTTATGTTATAATAAAACTCTAGCGAATAAGTGACCTATAAAACAAATGTTTTATGACTCAAATAGCAAATGTCCTATTACGGTGTATTATAATAACACCACAATGATTAAGCTTCTTATAAAGTTTAAAGTGATAAGACCATAGTGTAAAATGTCCTATTAAGTTATTTTCTTATATGACATCGACTAGAAAGGGTCCTATAACACCAAGCATTTATGACTTAACTACAAATGTCATATTAACTTATGTTACAATAAGACCTCTAGTGATCAAGTGTCCTATTTCATTACTACATAACAAGACACCAACAACTACATGTCTTATAGGTTAATTTATTAGGATTTATATTTTAAGTGTCTTATTAAGTTATATGATAATACGACCCCAAAGGATCATCCATCTTGTTAAATAACTTTTTAGGACACCAGTTCTGTAGCGTACCTTTTAAAAGGACCCTAAATGTTCATTTGTCCTATTAAATAGATTTTAGGACCCTATTTTACAAGCATCCCACACAAAAGGTCCTAAAAGGCCCTTTTTATTGTAGGGTCTGCATCTCCAATCACTTCTTTCTTATCTCAGACTTCACATTAAATGCCATCTTTAGTAAATGAACAAATGCCAAATGTTTGTTTCATGGCATCTGGATCAAACAATTGTTCTAGTGATGTTAACACTTCACTCTCATGTATTGGTAATGCTACAGCTCAATCACAAAACGTGAACATGAAGGAAGCTGAACAACATTTTTCTTTCCTTAGCGCGTTTATGAAAATTTGGTGAGTGTTAAAATTTCCATGAGTGAACTTACTGATGAAGACTATGACCAGATCGATCCAAATGATTTGTTGATGGATTTGAAGGGGAATATGGCAATGATCTTGCGTAAAGTAAAGAAGTTCATGCAAAGAACTGGGAAAGATCTACCGACTTTGAACAAGCGGGTTGGCTTTGATAAACTTAAAGTTAGATGTTATAATTGTCAAGATTTTGGCCACTTTGCCAAAGAGTGTGACATGCCAATGAATTAATACAATGGACCCCACAATCAAGATAGAAGCTTGGGTAAAACTGTTAATGAATCGAAAGAAAACGTTTGTGGGTTGATTCTTCTAAAGCTACTAGTTCACAAGCTCTGCTCACAGCTAAAGGGATTGTTTGGAATCAACGGCTGCTAGGTATTGGCAACCAAGCTAATCTTGCCTTGTTTGAACAAGCTAAGAACTTTCAATATGCTCAAGGAGATGGTCTGACTACCGAGAGAGAATCAGAGACTGAAATGGATTCGGGTATCTCATGCAACTTGCACCCAACTACTTTTGCTTGTATGGCCAAGATCGATGAGGTTAGTCCTACTTCTAACTCTATTGTGTCTGAGAATGACTTAGCTAATTCTGTTAAATTATCTGATACCGTGTCTTGTGATATTTGTGAGGAATCTAAGTCAAAATACAACTTGATTCATGGTTAAAATGAATCACTATTGAAAGAACTTGCTTCAATCCAAGATAAGTAAAGACAATAATTGGATTTACTGATGAAATCTAAAACTGAAATTGTTTAATTTTCAAATAGTAATCATGACTTGAAAGACGAACTTTCAGGAAAAATGATTATCAATGATTAACAGTTCCAAGAAATCCTCAAGCAAAGAACAAAAATAACTGCACGTGAAAATGTAGTTCTTGAGTTGAAGTGTATAGCTAGTCAATTTAGAAATTCATCCTTTTTGTTAAATGAAATAATCGAAGTATCTCGTAAAAAAATGGTTCTAAATATGGTTTAAGCTTTGTTGAAGTCCTCCACTATTTCATGATGACTATTCACAAAATCCGTTATCTGGAAAAGACAAAGTTGTTATTTCTGACAATTCTTCAAATGTTTTTTCTTCTAAGAATAGTGAATCAGTCATTCAAATGGAGAAACCTAAACAAAGTGAAAAAAATTTACTACTCAGTCATCAATTTAAGGACCTCATATTCAAAGAAATAAAGTTTTTGTTGAGGAGGTTATCATTGAGAATGTAATTGAACCTAGAGTTTTACACAAGGAATAGAACATTCCACATTCTAATCACATTCTATATGATCCTCAAGAGTTTAAGGAAGTTGTGTATGGTTCAACTATATCTAAACTGAGCAAGTTAAAATATTCAAAGGCATAACCCAAGAGATCAGAAAAACAAAAAAATTCTGATGAGGGTTTGATGAGTTTCATCAATCCTACTCCTGTTAATATAAAAACAGGTCGTATGTTTAAATTAAAAGATCTTAGCAAACTTTTCAATGAGAAATACATTCTGCTAAATTTGATCAAACCAGAGTTGATTGAAAGCGTATTGTTAAATGGAACATCAAAACTGAATGATCTTGAACAAGCATTTGCAAGATCTAAGTTATCAAATATCAAAGCTACAAATTTTAATCTAAAACAATAGCTTAGTCCTGTTAAGATAGTTCAGTTTGTTAGTTCTACAGGAACTGACATTTTACAAAGATTTTTGGACTGTTTAAATCTTGACTTTTAAATAAAAAAGAAAGCTGTTACGTTTGATGATTTGGATAAGGTAAACGTCTTGAATGATTCTTGTTAACCTCCTATTGCACAATCTTCTGTCAAACTGCAGCTTGCTTTCATAGATATGAGAACATATTTCTTATGTGGCGAACGAGGACATGTTGTAAGAAATTTTGGAGCGAGGAAAGAGAAGAATGTTAATCAGGTTACCAAGGAACAAAGGAAACTAGTTCCCATGGTAAAATAAATTCTTAGGAGACCATTGTCTCAGGTTGATGAGAATCAGATGTCACACCCTCAAAATCCACTAACGGAGTTTTACCGTCAGAGGGTGTGAACTAACAGGATCGGAATCATTAGTTATAATCAAACCATAAAACAAAGTTTCAAAACCATGAAAACCTTTACGAGTAATTAAATGCGGAAGCGTAAAACCATAGAAAACAATGTTACGTCACGCAGGACGACTAGTTTGCATAGTTAAAAGTGTTTCAAGCAATGCATGTTCCTAAACCGCGCGTCCGTCTCGGCTACCTGAGAATAACATACTAAAAGTGTCAACACAAGGTTGGTGAGTTCACAAGTTTATATAAAATAAAGTGTTTAGCGTTTGCGTTCAGCGTTTTGCGTTAAGCGTTTTGTGTTACAGCGTTTTGCGTTCCCAGATAGTGTTATGTCAATTATATATCTATAGGTAGCTAGCCTATAAAACAAGTATCACTAAGTGTTCGACACCGAAGCTGACTGTTTATCATTTGCCTTGCCACCAGGTCATCCAGACCATGGTATGTGTTTAGCCAAGATTACTCCCACTCGACCTCCTGTCGAGTTTAGCGTTGGGTGGGGTTTGTCAAACCCAGTAGTACTACTCAACAAACAGTGACTCGCTATTATCCAAATATTAACCGGTTCGATGTTATGAAGGACTTTAGTTATTGCGTTTGCCACTTAGTCTTTACAAGTGATATATAATCTGTATTAACAAAATCTTAAATGCGTTTCGGAGTATGTTATCTCCCCCAAGTGAAAAGCGTTTAAAGAGTTTAAAAGGGGAAAGTGAAACACACTGTTTGCGAAGCATTCCCAAAATAATTCACCAAGATGAGCGTCATAGTAAAACTCTCTCTAGCGTTCTAAAACAACAAAGAGATTTTTCTAAGTGTCGGAATATTATCGAGTCTCTAGACCCGGCACATAATACCTATGCACATAACATGTTTCGTGTTTCGTTTGTGAATCGTGTGTGACTTTAACAAAGGTATTTGTGATACGTTACATGTGTAAGAAATTATTTACGTGTCATGTATTCATAAAGTACATCACTAGCAATTACTCCCCGTTAGGGCAATTTGGTCAACACATAACAATTAGCTAGCAATTATTCCCCATGAGGGCAATTTGGTCAAATCATGACAATCAATTAGCAATTATTCCTCGCAAGGGTAATTTGGTCAAAACATATCAATTATATAGCAAGTATCATGTTTCATGCATTTTCACAAAATTCGGCAGCTAGTTTCACCGAGACAGAAATCCTACTTGAAAGATTGTACTATCTCACTGATCATAGCATCACAATTAATTTACCAAAAATCATCACAAAAGCATATATGTCTTAGGTTTCCAGAACATATTTTATTATATTTTTATTCCACATAGGTTTCTCACAATCATCAAATCATTACAGAAAACTCATAACAGTCAAATTCATGCGCAACAGAATGTTATTTGAAATTCCCGTTAAAAGAAAAATCCAATAAATGAGAGACCACTTGGGTTAGGTTCCTAACTCAATGTGTCAACTTCCAGAAGTGGAACCAACCCAATTGGTCTCGTATTTCATGAGATATAACATTTACAAAACAACCTAACAGCAGGTCTAACAGCTCAGCTTTGCACAACGTTTTTGTAAAATCATAAAAGTTAACCTTTACTTGTCCAAAAACTACAAGTTTATATTCTTTAGAAACTACACTCAACCTAGTTTACTTTAGTATCAATAATCTCAACCAATTTTCACATTTACACCTCGTTACAGCCAATTAAACATCAATAACTCAATCTGTCCAGAAACTGTTTGCATCCAAACTTAACATATTAACTATCTATGGATCATCCTTCATTCATATAACACTCTAGACTCCATAATCACTATCCATGCACATCAATTACACATTACATACATGATTAGGGTTTTTGTTTGAACTCAAATCAAAGACACAAGTAGTTAACATGTAACAATATCCATTCTAGTTATCATATCATCATCAAATCAACGACAATCATATAAACTACATACACACATAATCGGCCTCTAGGGTTTTCAATTAACCCATTAAACATCGAAATTAAGTATAAAGGATGCATAGGATAGTCGTTTATACCTTCCTAGCACCTTAATCTTCAATCAAAGGCTTGAGAACTTGATTGTATGTGTGTATATAGGTGGCGGCAGCCGTGAGGGGGGGAAGAGGAGTCCGATCGGGATTTTGGGTGGGGAGAGAATAATAAGTTAGGGTTTATTATTATTATTATTATTTATAATAATACTATGTTACACTTTGGCCCCTCCACTTCTAAGTATTACTTATCTAGCTTAAACTAACTTGTTTACATCTTGAGTTAGTGTTTATAACGATGTTATCACACAACACATAAGTCTAACACATAATTATCACATAATTACTGTTTTGACGTTTTTCGTTTATTCACCAATCGTTTGCGTCAACTCGTTTGCGTTTCGGTGCAATTCCCGAAAGACTACACATGTAGTAAGTGTTAAGCGTCATTTAAACCCTAGTTTAAATGTAATGAGGTGTGCGTTATAGATTCAGTGATCTTAAGTTTGAATTGACGGAGTTGAGTTAACGGAGTTAACCTGAAATTGACGATTGTCACATCATTCCCATGTTAAAGAATTTTCGTCCCGAAAATTTGAGTCAAGTCGTGATGAGTGTCTGAAAAAGTAAGAAAAATTTTCAGTTTGTCATATCAGATTTTTTTTCAAAATGTGAAACCAAAAAAGGTGGTTCATGTTAATGAAACGTCAGTTAAAGTAAAACCCAAATTATTTGTTCCAATACAACCAATTTGCAACAATGTGAACACAAACGTGGTTCAAGATGCATATCTAAGACGAATGTCTAAGAGACCTGTGACATATTCACAAACATCTAAACCACATTTGGATTATGTTAAGATTAAACCTTCTATTGAAATGAAAGAGGTGCCTAAGACTGAGGTCTTTGCTGCCTTTTTGGTCTAATCATGTTTTTTGTATGTGCAGAGTTTATCTAAGACTGTATCAGGTGAAAATTAGATAATGGATAGTGGATGCTCTCGTCATATCACCGGAAATATTTGACCTACCAATTTGAAGAATATACAAGGGGGTTATGTGGCGTTTGCGGTAAATTCAGGGGGCATGATTATGAAATAAGGGGGTGTTTCAAACGGAAGTATTACATTGAAAAAGTTAATTATTGTGACAAGGTCGATCACATTTTTTTTAGTGTTTCCCAAGTTTGTTCCGTGTTCACCGACAAGGAGTGCATAATACTAAAACCAGGATATGTCGTTCTAGAAGACATGGTTGTTATGCTATCTCCTCGTTCAAATGATGTGCATGTACTGAATATGAGAACTAAGGTATCAACTTCTACATCTGTTGAAACGTGTTTTGTCTCTAAGGCAACTAAGAAAGACTCGATTATGTGGCATAGGTGTATGGGTCACATTTATGTCAGAAAGATTAACTATCTTAGGGCAAATGATTTGGTGGTTGGCGTTTCCTTAAAACATTTCAAGCTGAGTAATCAATGTGTTGCATGCAAGAAAGGCAAACAAAAGAAGAAGTCGCACCCGACGAAGTTTCTTAATTCCATAGGTTCTCCAATGGAAGGACTTCATATGGATTTGATTGTCCTGTGAATTGTGAGAGTATTGACTCGGATTGTTACTGTTTAGTTGTATCCGACGACTATTCGAGGTACTCGTGGGTGTTATTACGAGTTCTAAAGATAAGACACCGGTTCTTGTCCAGATATTAATCACAAAGATCGAATCACTTTACAAACAAAAGGTGATACGTATTTGGAGTGACAATGGTACCCAGCGTTAAAAAAATACTATATTAGAATTCTTTTGTATTTAGAACCAAACATTGATTGAAGCAGCAAGAACAATGCTTGCAGATTCAAAGCTTCCTGTTCAATTTTAGAATGAGGCTGTGAACACTGCTTGCTACATGCTCAATCGTGTTCTGACGGTTAAGAAGTTGCAAATGACGAGTTACGAGCTACTGAATAACCACAAACCTAAGTAAAAGTTTCTAGAACCTTTCAGGTGTCCTTGTACAATGTTAAAACAAGATGCGGGAAAATTCAAGGAGAATGCTATTTAAGGTTACTTCTTTGGCTATGCATAGCCTAAGACACGTGTTTCAACTTCTCTTCGGGTTGTGTTGAAGAATGGTACCATGTTGACTTCCAACGATAGACAACACCTCATGCTGGCAAGGGTCCCAATTGGATGTTCGATTATGAGAGTTTATTTAATTCTTTTACTCCCAGAGTTGACCTCCCAGATGAAGACTTGGTGCGTGCTTACTTGGAAGATCAAATGTTTTCCACACTGTGAGCTTCTATAGTGATACAGCTCAAGATGACCATCTTAATACCTTTGATGTCATTTCTATATCGTCAGATGATGGTCATTTTGTTGATTCGTCTTCTGCACCTTTTATGGATAATCATGAGGTTGGGAATCATCTCATGATGCTGAAGAGAATCTCACTAACTTAAGTGATCACGTTGTTGTGCTTGAGAATTCTACACTTCGGATTCATACGCATCATCCTCTAGACAAAGTTAACGAAAGAATCATAATGCAGGTGATTCTAATGTATTGTGTGTGTAGGCTGATATGTGTTCATCAAGAATCATGAGTATCCCAAAATACACTTGCTTTTTTCTCAAATGGAACCAGCAAGTGTTCGTATGGCACTTGAAGATTCGTCTTGGGAAGAAGCAACGCAAGAAGAATTGCAACAGTTTACTCGACCGGGTGTATGGGATCTCATCGATAAACTTGATCGGGTTAAGAAGCCTATCCTAACCAAATGGGTTTTCAAATGTAGAAGGATAATATTGGGGTCATCGTAAGGAATAATATGCGTTTAGTCATGTAAGGGTTTCATCAGCAAGAAGGTGTAGATTACACTGAAGTATATGCTCCTATTGCAAGACTACAAGCTATACGAATATTCTTAGCCTATGCAGCCTTCAAGAAGATTAAAGTATATCAAATGGATGTTAAGAGTGCGTTTCTTAACGGGGAACTTCATGAATAGTTGTTCGTGAAACAACCTAGTAGTTTTGAAGATCCGGACTATCCAAACCATGTTTATCGTTTAAACAAAGCTCTTTATGGTCTACACCAAGCCCCCAGAGCTTGGTACTCCACGCTTTCTGACCATCATACAGATAGTGGCTTCAAACGAGGGACTGTGTATTGTACCCTATTCTATAAGACTGTCGGTGTAGAGTTGCTCCTTTTCCAGGTTTATGTTGACGACATCATATTTGGCTCAACAAACAAGCAATGTAAGGACATTGAGAAGTAGATGCAGACAAAATTCAAGATGAGCTCGATGGGTGCGAAGAATTTCTTTATTAGGGTTTCAGGTTCAATAGTCTGAAGACAAAGTATTCATTCATCAGACAAAGTATGTGAACGACGTCTTGAGCCGATTCAAGATAACTGGCGGAAAATCCCTTCTACTCCTCTTCCCGTGTGTCCCAATTTGTCACTAGACGAAGTGGAGGATACTGTTGATCCGACCCTATACCGAGCTATGATAGGTTCTTTAATGTATCTAACTGCGTCGCGTCCTAATATTATGTTTGTTGTTTGATTGTGTGCCAGGTATCAAGAGAGTCCCCGAGTGACTCAACTGCGGAGGTAAAACGTATATTTCACTATCTGAGGGGTAATCGTGACATCAGGTAATGGTATCACAAGGATGATAGGTTAGATCTCACTGCGTTTTTCGATTCGGACTATGGAGGATACAAAATCAACTTCAAGTCAACTACAACAATTTGTCAATTTCTAGAAAGCCGGCTTGTTTCCTGGCAGTGTAAGAGGCAGACAAAGGTCTTCACTTCAACCTCAGAAGCTGAATACGTGGCAGCCTTGAGTTTCTTCTCACAGGTTTTATGAATCCAGCAGCACTTATGGGATCACGGTGTGAAGTTTCTTTCTACTTCCATTTTTATTGTTTACTCAGCTGCTATTTGTATCACGAAGAACCCCGTGCACCACTCTAAAATGAAATATATTGACATTTAATATCATTTTATTCGTGATTGATGTAAAGAAATTAATCGACATAGAGAAGGTGCACATAGAGTATAAAAATGATGACCTTTTTACCAAAGCATTTGATAAAACAAGATTGAATTTTTTTTCTTGGTTTAAATGGTTTGAAAACTCTTGTTGAAATCTCTAAACTCGGATAATAACTTTTTGTGTGTATAGTTTTTAATTTTTCTTTTTTATTTTCTTTAATATTTTGGTTTTTGATGGAGAAAAGGGAAAATGCAAAAATATTATGCTTTTCGTTTGAATAGATAAAATCCTAAAATATTCAAATATTTCAAAAATATAAAAACATTAAAAAATTATGCTCGTAAAAAATGAGTTTTGAAGAAAATAGAGAATATGATAGTACATTGATCATCTAGTATCAAATCCAGTAAGAAATAAGCTTAAAAGGCTGTGTGCTTAATTGTATTGGTGCATTGGTATGCTTTAAAACAAGCAAGTTAGAAAAAGTAAGTGATATAAACAATAATGCTAGCCGTATCTGGTGGATTAACATATATAAGCATAGTTATTATCTGTTTTAAGTCTCAACAAGTTTTTAAAGATTGCTGTGTGTGCATGTGTTTATTTTGCTATGAAATTCAACTTATTTTTTCTTTTCATTTTGCAAATAAATTCAACTTTATTTTTTCTTTATTTTTGCTTAAGTTTGGACTCTCTACGCGTGTAGGAATACCTATCTGAGGATTAAGGCCTAAGTAACTTGCTTTATTTTCTTAGTGTTTCGTACAAGCCATGGATCTTCTCCGTGTATACTATAAAGCATTGTATCAAACTAAAGGTTAAGGCCTGTAAAATTTCAATTTATTTTATCTTTTTATTTTTTTTTTAAATGAAACCTTATCTGCGTTTAGTAATACTGATTTTAAGGGAAAATTTTAACCTTCTGCTTTATTTTCTATTTGTTATTTTTGCATTAGTCACAACTATTCATTTTTAGTAAGAAAAAGACATACATGATATGCTTCATGGTATGAGATATACAAATTGTGTCTGAAAGATGGGGGCCACTTACGATTCGTGTTTAATTGAATAAATATAATCATATCACTAAAATTTCAAAAGCATTTCTTGTTAATGTTTAAATGGAAAACAATACTAATGACTGAGTTAACACCAGTCATAATATTGCTGAAATATAAAACTGTGATGGAAAGACGATTTGGTCAATATGATTCTCTCCTCAACTCACAAAAATATGTACTTCTTTCATAGAATAGATTTCATTTTTGTCTTA